>NC_092334.1:559737500-560037500 GCF_046630445.1 Rutidosis leptorrhynchoides | reverse complement strand
GTCCCGAACTATTTTTCTGAGGTTCTTAATCATGTATGAGCATGTTAGGACAAGTTACATGTGAATCGGAGGTGCGTAGCATAGCAAACATTATTCAAAAATTGACCAAGTTGGACAGAATTCTGGCCAGGCCATTTGGCGCGCCGCGCGGGGTAGGGGCGCGCCGCGCCACCATCTGTGCAGGTCTGTTTCTGTTTTTCCCAAGTATGCACGAGCCAAAACCTTTTCCAACCCAACTCTTGACCCGCAAACACTTATAATGCCTATTATATATCGTTGGAAAGGTAATTTGACGAGGAATACAACTAAGCACATTTCATCAATCAAACTTCCACTTACAATAACCAAAAACCGTAATTAAACATTCATAATCAAAGTTAAGTTCCAAAAACGCATTTTATGATTCGGGCAACCAATTTACATGTATGTTATGCCGTTTCGAAGGTAATCAAACACACATTGCAACAAAACACTTAACAACAATATCTCATAGCATTTGACGCATCAAAAGTTCATGTAAAGCTCATCAAACCCTAATCCAAAATCACAAATTCAACAATCTTGCATATGAAACTAATCCATGTCAACCTACATACCAATTTGAAGCTAGTGATGTTAGGAACACAATTAAAACATGAACTTTCATCATTCAACAACATATGAACACCTAAAACTCAAGATTAAGCAAGCATTCTTTCAATATGAACTAGTTACATCAAAATATCAAAAACGAGCATACAAATCACATAAACAAACTAGACTCGAGCCATAAACACTAATTAACAACCTTATAACTTAAAAATCTCAAGAACACAAGAATTAGTGATTTTAGAAAGTTACCCAAAATTGATGAAATCGGTATGGAAACGAAGAGGAGATCACGAGGAGTTCAAATATGTAATTTGTTTTGATCGAATCCTTCTTGAACGAATTTGGATGATGATTGAAGGTTTGAGGGTTTTGAGAGAAAAAGGTGAAGTATTATTTGGGAGGTGATAAAATGAATGGAGGGGAAAGAGTTGACTAGTTGACCTAGTCATCTCTTTCTCCATTTGGCAACTTTAGTCCCTCAACTTAGGAAACGGGTACGGGAATTACCTAAACGAGATAATTCAAACGCGTATTAACGAGATGTGTTATAAACATATAACGAAACTTAAATAGTTAAACGGAAAAGTAAATGGAAAAAGGCGGGATGTTACAACATCGGAGGTTTCAGGATTTTCTGACGGTTTCAGCGGCAGAGGACGGTGGCCGGCAGAAATCTTGAGAGGTGGAAGTGGTGGTTGAGCAACTAGAAGAATCACCATGATTATACGGAGCTCTTCGTGCTGATAACGTGTTATAATTCAGTAGGCTTATAACTACCTTTAGTGGCCTATTTTCAATTTATGTGAAAGAAGAAAGAAGAGAGTAAATTCTTATTCAAGAATGGTGTACATATCCTTACAATTGAGTGAGTATTTATAATACTAAAAGTTAACTATACATTACTCGTTTTCACAATCAATTATAGAGTAGGTGAAAAAGTAATCAATAATTCATAATTTTACTGTACATGATTATCAATCATCTCTATTCATCTGCATGCGTACAAAATGAGAATCCATCCATATCGTAACAATATTGATATTGATGCGTGATAAACATACTTTTAATTTATAAAAAAAAATTGACCACTAAATACTATCACACATTACAGACAACAATCCCGATCAATGTAGTAATAGAAAAGGATTTTGAATAATAATAAAGATAAAGACAAAGAATTAAAAGGGTATTTAAGTGACTATCTAGGTTTACATATAAAAATACTAGTATAGACAAGTTCTGAGATTGACTAGGTTCATCAATCATACCTTGACCTACACATACAATTCAATCTTAACCCTCTATGTAATCTATGGTTCTTTAATTAGGAATAAGAATCTTAAACCATACGAGTGTCAGAATCTTATATTATAATCATAACTATGATTCACGTTATTCCAAGTGAAACTAACAAACCAGCCCATAATCGAGTTTAAGTAGGTAAATAAAAAAAAAGTGGTAAAATTAATTTAAGATATAAAAGAAAATAGAGATATTAATTGAATGAAAGCGACTATCAAATAAATGACAATAAATAAATAAAAGACGGTGAAATAAGATACTTGAATATAAATAAGAAATACTTAACGAAAGTGAAAAAGAACATTGTACGGGCAGAACCCTAACTCTAATGCAAATAATGGTAAGCTCCTCGAGAGGAATGACGATATCGGGTTCGGCAAGACACTTTTTCAAGTTGGATACATGGAAAGTAGGATGAACGGAGTTCAATTGAGGCGGAAGATCTAAACGATAAGCAACGGTTCCAATACGCTCCAAGATTTCGAAAGGACCAATATACCGCGGATTTAGCTTCCCGCGTTTCCCAAAACGGATTACACCCTTCCAAGGTGCGACTTTTAACATTACCCGGTCACCGGCTTGAAATTCAAGATCGTTGCGTCGTTTGTCGGTATAGCTCTTTTGACGACTTCGGGCCGTCCTAAGCCTATCTCGAATTTGAATGATTTTCTCGGTGGTTTCGTGAATGAGTTCGGGTCCGGTGATTTACACGTCGCCTACCTCGGCCCAACAAAGAGGTGAACGACATTTGCGGCCATATAGCGCTTCAAAAGGTGCGGCTTTAATACTCGCGTGATAACTATTGTTATAAGAGAACTCGGCGAGAGGTAAGTGCTTGTCCCAAGCTTTTCCGAAATCAACCACGCAAGCTCGTAACATGTCTTCTAAGGTTTGAATTGTACGTTCGCTTTGTCCATCGGTTTGAGGATGATATGCGGTGCTCATGTCTAAACGCGTTCCCAACGCTTCTTGCAATGTATGCCAAAATCTAGAAACGAAACGACCATCTCGGTCGGAGATAATCGATAAAGGTACACCGTGTCGGGCTACAATCTCCTTAATGTATAGTCGTGCAAGTTTCTCCATTTTGTCGGTCTCTTTCATGGCGAGAAAGTGCGCGGATTTGGTGAGGCGATCGACAATGACCCAAATAGTATCATAACCGCCTGACGTTTTTGGTAGTTTGGTGATAAAATCCATCGTGATCCTTTCCCACTTCCATTGCGGGATCTCGGGTTGTTGAAGTAACCCGGACGGTCTTTGGTGTTCGGCTTTGACTTTAGCGCAAGTCAAACATTTGGCAACGTAAGTAGCGACTTCCTTTTTGATGTTCGGCCACCAATATCGTTCTTTAAGGTCGTGGTACATCTTATTGGCGTCGGGATGAATCGAGTATCGCGATTTGTGGGCTTCGTCTAGGATGAGGTTTCGTAAGTCGCCATATCTAGGCACCCAAATTCTTCCGGCGTAATATCGAAGTCCGGTCTCCTTAACTTCGAATCGGGAGACGAGAATGTTTAAAAGTTCGCGTGCGATGTTGTTGTCCTTAAGAGCCTCCTCTTGAGCTACCCGAATTTGGCTATTAAGGTTGGAGTGGATGGTGATGTTTAATGCTCGGACGCGAAGAGGTACCGTTCTTTCCTTTCGACTTAAGGCATCGGCCACTACATTTTCCTTCCCGGGGTGGTAACGAAGCTCGCAATTATAATCGTTCAAGGTTTCAATCCACCTTCGTTGTCTCATGTTTAGTTGCTTTTGATCGAAGATATGTTGGAGACTTTTGTGATCGGTAAAGATAGTACTCTTGGTACCAAGAAGATGATGTCTCCATAACTTAAGTGCAAAGATGACGGCACCGAGTTCAAGATCATGTGTTGTGTAGTTTCGTTCGTGGACTTTGAGTTGTCGAGAGGCATAAGCAATGACTTTCTTTCGTTGCATTAATACGCATCCATAACCGTTTTTCGAGGCATCACAATATACAACAAAATCATCATTGCCTTCGGGAAGTGACAAGATATGAGCGGTGGTTAGCTTAGTTTTCAAGATTTGAAAAGCAGTTTCTTGTTCGGATGTCCAAACGAATTTTCGTTCCTTGTGAGTTAACGCGGTTAGAGGGCGAGCGATTAAGGAGAAATCCTTGATGAATTTACGATAGTATCCGGCGAGACCCAAGAATTGACGAATTTGAGTAGGAGTAGTAGGAGTCTCCCATTTACTAATGGCTTCGATTTTTGCGGGATCGACTTTAATGCCTTGATCACTTACAACATGACCAAGAAATTGAACTTCCTTTAACCAAAATTCACACTTGGAGAACTTGGCATATAGTTGCTCTTTTCTCAAGAGCTCGAGCACGAGTCGGAGATGTTCTTTGTGTTCCTCTTCGTTTTTAGAATAGATCAAAATATCATCGATGAACACGATAACGAATTTGTCGAGGTAAGGTTTGCACACGCGGTTCATGAGATCCATGAACACCGCCGGTGCGTTAGTGAGACCGAAAGGCATGACAAGGAACTCATAACTACCATAACGAGTCCGGAAAGCGGTTTTGGAGATATCTTCCCCCTTAACCCTTAGTTGATGATAACCCGAACGGAGATCGATTTTTGAATATACACGAGAACCTTGTAGTTGATCAAAGAGATCATCGATGCGAGGAAGGGGATATCGGTTCTTAACCGTCAATTTGTTTAGTTCACGATAATCAATGCACATTCGTAGGGATCCGTCTTTCTTCTTGACGAATAAAATCGGAGCGCCCCATGGTGAATGGCTAGGTTGAATGAAACCACGGTCAAGTAACTCTTGGATTTGACTTTGTAATTCTTGTAATTCGGATGGAGCGAGTCTATACGGTGCACGCGCTACGGGTGCGGCTCCCGGAATAAGATCGATTTGGAATTCAACCGGTCGATGAGGTGGAAGACCCGGTAATTCGTCGGGAAATACATCGGAAAAGTCACTAACAATTGGCACATCTTCGATACGCTTTTCGTCGGCCTCGACTTTCTTAACGTGAGCAAGAATCGCGAAACAACCCTTGCGAAGTAGCTTTCGAACTTTAAGGCACGAAACGAGATTGAGTCCGGTGCAATTTTTGTCGCCATAGACAATCAATGGTTCACCATTCTCGATAGGAATTCGAATTGCGTGAAGATCGCAAAGAATGTGAGATTTATTTTTGACCATCCAATTCATACCGATTATTACATCAAAACTCCCTAATTCCATGGGTATCAAGTCAATTTCAAATTCTTTACCCAAAATGTTCAAAGTACACCCCCGGTAATATTTGTCGGCACTTAAGAGTTTTCCGTCGGCCACTTCGATGGAATAAGTAGTATCTAAAGGGTGTGGTGGAGTGCAAAGGGTAGGAGCTAAAGTCTTGGACACAAAACATTTATCGGCACCCGAATCGAATAAGCAAGTAACATAAGAGTTGTTGAGAAGAAACGTACCCGTGACTAGTTCGTTGTCATCTCGGGCTTCCTCGGTGTTGATGTTAAAGGCTCGGCCTCGGTTGTTGGGGTTGGTTTTCTTTTTCGGGCATTCGTTCTTATAATGGCCCGTTTGGCCACACTCGTAACAAGTGACCGTTTTTGGAGGATTGGGCCCCTTTCGAGCGACGGGGGCGGTGCTTGTGCAATTGTTGGCCCTATGACCAACTCCTTGGCAACGGTGACAAATTAGCTTGTTACATTCGCCGTAATGATGTTTGTGGCACTTGTTGCACAAAGGTAAGTTTCCGACATAACCCTTCTTGCCGTCGTTGTTGAAGGGCTTTTTGGTGAAGGTGTTGTTGTTGTAGTTAGTTGATGGAGTGGCTTCCCATTTCCTTTTGTTGCCACCCGACTTGTCCTCGGCCTTAGGAGCCGGCACTACGATTTCGTCAACCGTTTCGATTAATTGACGAGCCATGTTCATAGCGGCTTGATGAGTAGCGGGTTTGGATGACATCACCCCTTGTTTGATGCTTTTTGGAAGACCGAGCATGTAGAGCTCAATCCTTTGAGATTCGGGGTTAACAAGATTAGGACACATTAAGGATAGTTCGGCGAAGCGTTGATTATAAGCCTTAAGATCGTTTCCGACCGCTTTCAAAGCTCTTAGTTCTTCCTCGAGCTTTCGGGTTTCTTCGCGCGGAAAGTATTCGACAATCATCTTTTCCTTCAAATCGGCCCAAGAGAGGGCATGAGCTTCATCGGTACCCACCGATTGAACATAGGTGTTCCACCAAGTGAGAGCAACACCGGAGAACGTGTGGGTGGAGTATTTGACTTTGTCTTGATCCCGACAACCGCTTATGCTAAAGACGGCCTCGGTTTGTTCAAACCAACGAGTAAGCACAACCGGTCCACCGGTTCCATCATAAGTGTGAGGTTTGCACCCCATGAAAGCTTTGTAGGAGCATCCCTCGTTTGAGTTACCGGCCCCATTGTTGTTGTTGTTGTTGTTGTTGTTGTGGTTGTTGTTATTGTTATTGTTGTTGGAAGAGTGACCGGCCATGGCCGCATCTACGGCGGTAGCTATCATCCGTTCGAGAGCTTGTTCGGGAGTTTCATTGCGGCGTACGCGACGAGGAGCCATTGTTCCTTCAAAACAAAAGAATACCGTTGGTTAGTATTCTAAATAATACTAACCGCGATATGGAATAAAGATAAAGAGAAAATTATCCTTGACTCGCCTTAGATTCTTTATGGCATAATGTCGGTATGTTCATATGAGTCACCGTAATATAATTTTCGGGAATTATATTACCCTAATTCATATGTGCATTCGACATTACATCATATAGTCAAGGTGGCGTGTCAATTAAATTATACAACGCAAGATTTAGATAGAATAAGAGTAGATATGAGTAAGAGAGTTCGAGTATAAATGCACAAATTGTCAGGTAATTCCTATGTCAAGTCTATATGCCGGTTGTAGTCTAGACTCACCAATGTACCCTATGACTCGGGGTTGACACCAATGAACTCTAAATCCCTACAACCAAAGCTCTGATACCACTTGTAGCGACCCCGACAAATCGTCAAATGACGGCGTCATCTACGTATGGTCCCATTACATGGTCGTAAGTCTTTATAACAAAGTTTGACCGAAAAGTATGTCGCATTCATTTCATAAATAAGGGTGTTTCAAAGTTTACAAAAGTAGTTTCCATAACAAGTACATAACAATGTTTAAAGTTTGTATGAAACACGTGCGACACGATTAAAAGTAGTCAAAAAGACGCTCCACGTATGCAAGTATACTCGACATCCAATGCAAGTATCAGATAGTATGAGCGGAAGCATGTATCACCTAAGTTCAAGGACCTGAGAAAAACATAGAGAATCTGTCAACGAAAACGTTGGTGAAATCATAGGTTTAAACAAGTAAATGAGTAATAGTAAGTTGAACCACAAGATTTGCAACATCGATAAAGCCATAGTACATTCTAAAAGTTAATATTCACGAGCACCCAATTATCAAAGCTTAACGTTCCGTCCGTTGAATACCCCATCAATTAGTGCTAGAACAACACTGTTCCCGAAAATATATTTCATTCGTAAACGGTAGCGAACCGTTTGAATGAGGGTTTGTCAAACCCATATGGCCATATAACATAAGTTCTCGCTTACACCATCTGATGTAACTAATGATAATCGGATTGGGGATTTTCGTTCTAAACTCGTATGTAGAATGTTTGTTTTTCCGTTCTTGTGTTCACTTAGTTCAAAAGTATCGTTTATGTTTTCTCATCCCAAAAGTAAGTTAAAAGAGTAAAAGTGGGACTATGATCTCACCTTTGATTGCAAGAGTGAAATAGTACTTCAACAAGTAAACGTGCAAAGAACAATGCTAGTCTCGACCTAAACAATTAGGTTGTATCAATAACGATAGTCACGAAGGGTCAAAGATGTTCAATTAGTCCTATGGTTCGATACGACTCGATTAATATAGCATGTGAAGCAAATTGTCAAGTTTCATGCAAGACACAAGTATAAAAGCATGTTAGAAAGATTGCATAATTAATTGATTAAGTTTGACAAAAAGTCAAACTTGGTCGGTCAAAGTCAACGAAAAAGTCAACACGTTCGGGTCGTGTCCCGAACTATTTTTCTGAGGTTCTTAATCATGTATGAGCATGTTAGGACAAGTTACATGTGAATCGGAGGTGCGTAGCATAGCAAACATTATTCAAAAATTGACCAAGTTGGACAGAATTCTGGCTAGGCCATTTGGCGCGCCGCGCGGGGTAGGGGCGCGCCGCGCCACCATCTGTGCAGGTCTGTTTCTGTTTTTCCCAAGTATGCACGAGCCAAAACCTTTTCCAACCCAACTCTTGACCCGCAAACACTTATAATGCCTATTATATATCGTTGGAAAGGTAATTTGACGAGGAATACAACTAAGCACATTTCATCAATCAAACTTCCACTTACAATAACCAAAAACCGTAATTAAACATTCATAATCAAAGTTAAGTTCCAAAAACGCATTTTATGATTCGGGCAACCAATTTACATGTATGTTATGCCGTTTCGAAGGTAATCAAACACACATTGCAACAAAACACTTAACAACAATATCTCATAGCATTTGACGCATCAAAAGTTCATGTAAAGCTCATCAAACCCTAATCCAAAATCACAAATTCAACAATCTTGCATATGAAACTAATCCATGTCAACCTACATACCAATTTGAAGCTAGTGATGTTAGGAACACAATTAAAACATGAACTTTCATCATTCAACAACATATGAACACCTAAAACTCAAGATTAAGCAAGCATTCTTTCAATATGAACTAGTTACATCAAAATATCAAAAACGAGCATACAAATCACATAAACAAACTAGACTCGAGCCATAGACACTAATTAACAACCTTATAACTTAAAAATCTCAAGAACACAAGAATTAGTGATTTTAGAAAGTTACCCAAAATTGATGAAATCGGTATGGAAACGAAGAGGAGATCACGAGGAGTTCAAATATGTAATTTGTTTTGATCGAATCCTTCTTGAACGAATTTGGATGATGATTGAAGGTTTGAGGGTTTTGAGAGAAAAAGGTGAAGTATTATTTGGGAGGTGATAAAATGAATGGAGGGGAAAGAGTTGACTAGTTGACCTAGTCATCTCTTTCTCCATTTGGCAACTTTAGTCCCTCAACTTAGGAAACGGGTACGGGAATTACCTAAACGAGATAATTCAAACGCGTATTAACGAGATGTGTTATAAACATATAACGGAACTTAAATAGTTAAACGAAAAAGTAAATGGAAAAAGGCGGGATGTTACAACATCGGAGGTTTCAGGATTTTCTGACGGTTTCAGCGGCAGAGGACGGTGGCCGGCAGAAATCTTGAGAGGTGGAAGTGGTGGTTGAGCAACTAGAAGAATCACCATGATTATACGGAGCTCTTCGTGCTGATAACGTGTTATAATTCAGTAGGCTTATAACTACCTTTAGTGGCCTATTTTCAATTTATGTGAAAGAAGAAAGAAGAGAGTAAATTCTTATTCAAGAATGGTGTACATATCCTTACAATTGAGTGAGTATTTATAATACTAAAAGTTAACTATACATTACTCGTTTTCACAATCAATTATAGAGTAGGTGAAAAAGTAATCAATAATTCATAATTTTACTGTACATGATTATCAATCATCTCTATTCATCTGCATGCGTACAAAATGAGAATCCATCCATATCGTAACAATATTGATATTGATGCGTGATAAACATACTTTTAATTTATAAAAAAAAATTGACCACTAAATACTATCACACATTACAGACAACAATCCCGATCAATGTAGTAATAGAAAAGGATTTTGAATAATAATAAAGATAAAGACAAAGAATTAAAAGGGTATTTAAGTGACTATCTAGGTTTACATATAAAAATACTAGTATAGACAAGTTCTGAGATTGACTAGGTTCATCAATCATACCTTGACCTACACATACAATTCAATCTTAACCCTCTATGTAATCTATGGTTCTTTAATTAGGAATAAGAATCTTAAACCATACGAGTGTCAGAATCTTATATTATAATCATAACTATGATTCACGTTATTCCAAGTGAAACTAACAAACCAGCCCATAATCGAGTTTAAGTAGGTAAATAAAAAAAAAGTGGTAAAATTAATTTAAGATATAAAAGAAAATAGAGATATTAATTGAATGAAAGCGACTATCAAATAAATGACAATAAATAAATAAAAGACGGTGAAATAAGATACTTGAATATAAATAAGAAATACTTAACGAAAGTGAAAAAGAACATTGTACGGGCAGAACCCTAACTCTAATGCAAATAAATATCTAAACTAAATGTTTCAACTAAAATCACAATTCAAACCCTAAGGGTTTGGAGAACCGAGAAAAACACGAAAAATTCGTGTGTGATATAAGAAAAATGAATGACCAAGGCTCCTTATTTATAGGCCAGAGAAACCTAAAAATTCACAAAAACAGCCGCCATATAGTCGGTGGCTGTTTACCCCAAAATATTCTAGGAGCTTCTAAATGGAAGTTGTGGATCTCCTTGATACAGACATGTAGACTTTGGATTTACCTCAATCAGAATCTAGACTAGCAAGTTATGGTCCAAACAGTGACAACTATTAGATTTCTCAATCTCCAAGTAATATTCAGTCGGTGGCTAAAGTGATAGTCGGTGGCTGTTCCTAGTTTAATGACCCGTCCTAATCCATCTGGATGAATACATTACATTTGGTTACATCACGAGGTACTTGACCTCTATATGATACATTTTACAAACATTGCATTCGTTTTTAAAAGACAAACTTTCATCACATTGAAAGTTAACAGCATGCATACCATCTCATAATATATCCAACTATAAATGACTTAATAATATTCTTGATGACCTCAACGACACGAATGCAACGTCTTTTGAAATATGCCATGAATGACTCCAAGTAATATCTCTATAATGAGCAAATGTACAGCGGAAGATTTCTTTCAAACCTGAGAATAAACATGCTTTCAAGTGTTAACCAAAAGGTTGGTGAGTTCATTAGTTTATTGTAATCAATCATTTTAATAGACCACAAGATTTTTATTTTCATTTCTCATAAATATACATCTCATATCAGGCATTTCGCAAACTACATAGAGATAAAAATCATTCATATGGATTGAACACCTGGTAACCGACGTTAACTTTAATGCATAGAATATCCCCACAGACATCTCGTCTGTATAATAATAATCTCGAAGTACTAAAGCATTCGTACCCCGAATGGGACTTGTCAAGGTCCATAGATCTATCTTTAGGATTCGCGTCAACTAGGGACCATTTCCCTAAATTTTTAGGTTACCAGACTTGAAGGGCGATATTCGATTTAGATAATCCAACCATATAATGTAATTTCGATTACTTGTGTCTATTTCGTCAAACATTTATAAAAGCGCATGTATTCTCAATCCCAAAAATATATATTGCAAAAATATTTAAAAAGGGAGTAATGAAACTCACAATACGATATTTTGTAGTAAAAATATGCAATACGACGATACTGAACATTTCAGGGTTGGCCTCGGATTCACGAACCTATATCGTTTATTTATATATTAATACACATAATTGAAATCTAACAAAATTTATAAATATATATATATATATATATATATATATATATATATATATATATATATATATATATATATATATATATATATAAATTTATTAGTTATTTCTTTTTATATTAATAACTTATATGTTTTATTGTTTATATTCATTATATATATTTTTAATAACTAAAACTAGTAATATAGTTATGTGTATTCAAATATATTTTTATATAAATCTCATTTAGTTGTTAAATTAATGATAATACCAAATAATGATAATAATTTATCAGATTTAAAAATGATGTCGAAAATAATAATTTTGGATAAGAACATTTGTCACTTTAGTTGTAGTTATAATGATAGTGATAATAATAAATATATTAATAATGTAATATTAATACTAGTAATACTCATATCATACAAATATTCTTTATCATCAAAACATCTCAAGTTATCATCATTTTCATAATAACAATAATATTTATAATACCTAATATTAATAATACTAATACTTTGTAATAATAATAATAATAATGATAATGGTAATAATAAGTATAATAATAACAATAACAATAATAATCATAGTAATAACAATAATAATAATAATAATAATAATAATAATAATAATAATAATAATAATAATAATAATAATAATTATTATAATTATAATAATAATAACGAATACTACCTCAAGAATGTATAAGCTTTCAAAAAAAATGCCATAGCCCGGGCTCGAACCTTAGACCTCTCGCTCACCCGCTGTCAACCCCAAACCGTCCCTCTGTTTCCATTTTCTCTGATTTAATTCACAGCCTCATCTATTTAACCCATGTTTCAGTGCTTCCTTAAGACCCACTTAACAAAACAGTCCATGGCCAATTCGGCCCAACATAGAAACCGCAGCCCAACGGCAATTTGGTCCAACAGACCCACAATCTTAAGGTAGTTTTTATTGAAAAAAAATTATTTTTGCAGCTTCCTGGTTTCGAACCCAGGACCTCTAGATAACCCAACACATCATCAAACCATTGCACCATATCCATTTTTCTGATTCATATCCTAAACTAATTTATATAACTCGTCTCTTCTGTTCTTCTTCTTCTTTCAAACAAAGCCCATAATCACCATCATTCCTTCATACCCATCGTCATCATCACTAATCACTATCATCATAATCATCTTCATATCATCATCATCACGATGATCATCATCATCAATATCATTTCTTCCGTAACTATCATCATCATAACCATATCATAATGATCATCATCATACACGTAATATCTTCATCAATGAATCGCCATCATCATCATATCATCATCGTTTCATCATATCGATCATCACATCATCATCATCGTTTCATCATATCGATCATCACATCATCATCATCGATGTTATTATCTCGTCACCTTCATTTGCTTTCTTTTTCTTCACGTCATCAACTTCCATCATCATCTTCATTTTTCCATAAATCACGTGTTAACTTCCATATTAACACCGAATAGCAGCTGCAATAACTTGGGCTTGATCAAAACAGAAACGATAGTCTGTGTTGGTTGTTACAGTGGTTGTTTTGATCACGAGGAAGATGGTGGCGTTTGATGAGGATGGTGAAGATGGCCGGTGGTGGTGTTGCAGTGATGAGATGGGTTTCACGGTGGTAATTAGAAGAGAGTGAGTGGTAGATGAGAGAGGAAGGTGACGGTTGGTTGTTGATCATAGGTGGTCGATGGTTGATGGTGGCGGAGATGGTAGATGACGGCGGCGGTGAGGTGAAATGGGTGAGAGTTGAGTCAAGAAAGGATGCATATATTTTACTTCTAAATCTCCATCTCCTCATATACATATAATATGAAATTAAATAATTATAATATTAATAATATTTAATAATAATTATAATATAATAATAAGTAACTGTTAAACATGTGAGGTTTGAAAATCATTCAGCCGACAGTTCAATTCGGATATTATATCGTGCCCCGTTAATAATTAGTGGTGGATAAAAAATTCTCAGAAAAATCTCAAACTTTTAGATTAACTATATTTATTTATTTTGGTCATTATGGTATAAAATTCGATCATTAATTTATTTAATAAAAATTACATCAACTGTCCCTCTCATTTATGGGTGAAATATAAAAAGTGTTAAAACTTAACAAATAGTTCCTAAATACATTTTTATTAAGCCCAAATTTTATAGAACTCATTTTCGTATCACCGTTTATATTAAAATACATAAGTTTGAAATTAACTTGTTTAATATCAATCGAAACATCAAACGAGTATTACAATCATTTAATATTTATTTTTAATATACTTTATTTATATATAGAGATATATTTTAAATAATAATTATTACAATATCCTGATTTTATTTTATTCATTTTTAATACCAACAACATATAATACTTCAAATTATATTTCGAATTATTATTTATATATACATACACACATACCTATTTATAATTAATTGTTCGTGAATCGTCGAGAGCAGTCGAAGGTCAATTGAATATATGAAACAGTTCAAACTTTTTGAGACTCAACCTTACAGACTTTGCTTATCGTGTCGGAAACATATAAAGATCAAGTTTAAATTTAGTCAAAAATTTTCGGGCCGTCACAGTACCTACCCGTTAAAGAAATTTCGTCCCGAAATTTGAGTGAGGTCGTCATGACTAACAATAAAAAATGTTTTCCTGGCGAATATGAGTGATAAATAGAGTTTTATCATTACTGAGTAATATAGATTAAACGATTCGGTTACTTGAAGCGTATGAGTGAAGCTATCGCTAAAGATTTGAAATAGGAAAAGTAAAGATTCATCTTAACTTTTGACAGAGTCATGGTTGAATTCCGGAATTCAAGGGATTTAGAGAAAATCTTCATAATAAAATCCGATTCTTCGGTAATTAAGGATTTTAGGATCCGCTTTGATTAAATGCGATAACCTGTTTTGATTGCTTTGTCGGATATCTTACTATATATCCACTCCCTTCTTTTCTTTTATATTTTGGAGTTCCATACTTTTGTTTCCTCTTATCGGCTTTAAGTTAGGGGAATAATGGTCCAGAATTCGTAGATATGAATTTCAGAATGAACATAGTAAATGTTCTAAGAAAGAAATTGAAATAGCACGATCTTGATTGGTTAAATTACTAGAATTCAAGAGAAAAAATAGAACTATCAGGAAAATATGTTCTCGATATGTTTGAAGATTAGATAGAATGTAAGAGTCATGTAACATGTTACATGATGACGTTATAATCTGTGAATCATCACGTTCCATTTAGAAACTCTGCATGACTTACTGTAATATAATCACGTTGATCAAGTGTCATTATATTATACTAACTCATGCTACAGATCCCAACACTACTTCAATAACATTCATATGTTAAGTTCGCATTCTTCAGAATTTAGAAACTAAAACAGTTTCCTTTCTGATGTAACACTAATATCGCGGAGAGATAATTAATATTTGACGAGAATATTTATGAAGGTACCTTCAGAAATATTGAGGATATTAATAATGAAAGATACGATAATATCTTAGAATTTTTGAATCAAATTGTGATGAAGAAATTCATTCACGATGATTTAGAGTGATTAAGGAGCAATGTATTCGTTAAAGATTACATCAGAAACAGAATCATCAGGATTCTTTTATGTACAAGTTTAGTCCTTGTTCAGAGTCTCTTTCATGATTTGCTTAATTCATTTTTTTCAGTATCAAAATCTTTGAGCTTTTTCAACACTCCATTCTTTATCATTAAACTTTTGACTGTTAAGGCAGTCTTCAGTTTTCACTGCTTCATCAGCTTTTTCAAAACTCAGAGAACTGATTCATAAACTAAAGCGCTTTTTAGAAATTCTGAATTGAAGTTCGTAAATCCAGGAGATAGAAGTTATATATATATATATATATATATATATATATATATATATATATATATATATATATATATATATATATATATATATATATATAATTGTTGTCGTAGAATCGCGAAAAAATTCGAGATTATCGATTGATGCCTCCCGATTTTTGGTATGGTAATTATTGTTACAAGATGCCGATGAGTTCATGATAGGGTTTTAATGAACAAATATAATGATTCTTCAGAAAGATTTAAATCAATGAGTAATGAAGTTGCTGGTAGTTTACTGTTAATGTGGTGGAATATAAACGGTTCTCCGGTAACGATGACGAAAGATAACTTATATAACAAGGTTATAATAAGGCTAATACAAATGAAAGTTAAAGTTGATTTGCTGGAACTGTGACAAAATTGGCTAATTTGAAGAGGGATTGCAAAGTTATTTTTGGTAATAACAACGCCAAAGGAGCTAGCACAGATACGTGTTAAATGTTTACTCAGGTTCTGAGTGTTTTCAGGTGCATAACTATATGCATACCTCTTTCCTTCCGTAGATGAAGTGCGGTTGGTTCATCCTCTCGATTGATGTGTTTTCAGGAATCATGAAAGGTTTGAACGCAGATTGTAATCGTCAAGATACAATTGACGTTTAAGATGAAATAAAGTGGCGAACTTGAAGTAATGTTTAGTTTCATATGTTATAATTAATATTTTAATTCATTTTAATTGTCCAATGTTAGTAGTCCACAGTTAGCAGTTCAATAATTCATATAAAGTTTAATATATTATATTCGAATTAATTAATACGTTTCATGACCCATTGTATACATGTCTCAGACTCGATCACAACTCAAAGTATATATATAATTATAGAATCAACCTCAACACTATATAGCTAACTCCAGCATTACCGCATATAGAGTGTCTATGGTGATTCTAAATAATATATATAGATGCGTCGATATGATATGTCAAAACCTTGTATACGTGTCCCGATATTTAAAGTGCGTAAATAAATAACAGAAATTAAATGACAATAAATAAAATTGCGAGAATTAAATTGTGATAAAATAAATTGCGATAATTAAAATGTAACAAGGAATTAACAGTTAGCTAGGAACAGTTAGCTAGAATTTTGTTAGCTTGGTTTCTTAACAAAATTTCTCATAGTTAATTCGTTTGTTTCTAACAAATTTTATTTTGTCCAATGTTTTCTTCATTATGCCACTTGTTGGATTCTGATAAGTCAAAATCCAAATATGAAATTTAATGAAAATGGTTATGCTGTGGTAAACGGATTCGTATATATGTGGATGTAAGTAGGATAGTAAATGACCGTTGAATTAGATTCGAAGAATGTACAGTGTAACTTATTAATGTGAAATCTAAATATTTCTCGGGTATTACCTACCCGTTAAAATATTTTCACCATTAACAGTTTGTACGAAAGAATTTCTAATTACAACCTTTATGAAAACATATATACATATATATTTTCTTCAGATGTAATCATGGATTTAATGAGTTAATATGATATTAATCTCATTTGGTTTTTGGTTGGAACTAGAATGAATAATCTCTAAAACATTTGAGATTACATAATCGTCATGTTCAGTGAAGATAAATGATATAGAACGATTCGTAGAACGAAAATTAATCGATGTAGAACAAGATGTAGAATGAAGATTATGCTCGAGGTACAGAATGAGATGTTGAGGCATGGATTGTTGATGGTACTGGTGCTGTTACTGATGGTACTGTTGGTTCCGGTGATGTTGCTGAAGCTGGTAAATTTTGCACCATATTCTCCAAATTTATTACTCGAGCGCGAAGCTCGTTGACTTCTTCTATTACACCGGGATGATTGTCGGTTCGGACGAGCGGATGAATAAGATTCAGAATTTTAGATAGTATATAATCGTGACTAGATACTCTGGAAATGAGAGAGAAAATAGTATTACGAACAGGTTCGCCGGTAAGTGCTTCAGGTTCTTCGCCAAGAGGGAAAGTCGGTGGATGGAAAGGATCTCTTTCTTCTTGTCTCCATTGGTTTAGTCGACTACGAACTCATCCTCAATTCATCCAAAATTGATGATGGCTAATTGGTGGATCCATTCCGGTTACACTGCTTTCGGAGCTTAGGTGAATATCCATGTCGGAATAGCTGTCGGAATAACTATCAGAATAACTATCGGAATCTGAGGGACTCGAACTAGTTGAGGGATTCATCTCGTACGATCAGATGAAGGATTTTCGATAAGAAATAGATTATAGGATGTAGATTAGTAACCTGCAATACATAATTTACATATGCATATATAATACTAAAATTCCATAAGTTACGGAGGAATCTACGGAATCTGTCAGGCAAAGGTAACAATAACAGATACGCTAAGATATAAATTAGCAGATACGCTAAGATATGAATTTTGTCTATACACTATTCATGCACTCATTGCAGTATGATGTGTCTAGACTAAGAATGATAAGCAGATAATTTCCGACAAGAAAATGATAAGCAAAACATTTTGACATGCAGACCAGGTTCAAGTCCAGACTTATTAATGTATCCTAACAACTACTAGGCCGAAGTCCAGACTCATTAATGCATCCTAACAACTACTAGTTAGACACACTAATGCAAGACCTGGTTCGCTACGACCACCGCTTTGATACCAACTTTAATGACCCGTCCTAATCTATCTGGACGAATACATTACATTTGGTTACATCGCGAGGTACTTGACCTCTATATGATACATTTTACAAACATTGCATTCGTTTTTAAAAGACAAACTTTCATCACATCGAAAGTTGACAGCATGCATACCATTTCATAATATATCCAACTATAAATGACTTAATAATATTCTTGATGACATCAATGACTCGAATGCAATATCTTTTGAAATATGCCATGAATGACTCCAAGTAATATCTCTATAATGAGCAAATGCACAGCGGAAGATTTCTTTCAAACCTGAGAATAAACATGCTTTCATTAGTTTATCGTAATGAGCAAATGTCAACCAAAAGGTTGGTGAGTTCATTAGTTTATCGTAATCAATCATTTCAATCATTTTAATAGACCACAAGATTTTCATTTTCATTTCTCATAAATATACATCTCATATCAGGCATTTCGCAAACTGCATAGAGATAAAAATCATTCATATTGATTGAACACCTGGTAACCGACGTTAACTTTAATGCATAGAATATCCCTACAGACATCTCGTCTGTATAATAATAATCTCGAAGTACTAAAGCATTCGTACCTCGAATGGGACTTGTCAAGGTCCATAGATCTATCTTTAGGATTCGCGTCAACTAGGGGCCATTTCCCTAAATTCTTAGGTTACCAGACTTGAAGGGCGATATTCGATTTAGATAATCCAACCATATAATTAGTTTCAATTACTTGTGTCTATTTCGTCAAACATTTATAAAAGCGCATTTATCCTCAGTCACAAAAATATATATTGCAAAAGCATTTAAAAGGGGAGTAATGAAACTCACAATACGATATTTTGTAGTAAAAATATGCAATACGACGATACTGAATATTTCAGGGTTGGCCTTAGATTCACGAACCTATATCATTTATTTATATATTAATACACATAATTGAAATCGAACAACATTTATATATATATATATATATATATATATATATATATATATATATATATATATATATTTATTAGTTATTTCATTTTATATTAATAACTTATATGTTTTATTGTTTATATTCATTATATATATTTTTAATAACTAAAACTAGTAATATAGTTAAGTTATGTGTATTCAAATATATTTTTATGTAAATCTCATTTAGTTGTTAAATTAATGATAATACCAAATAATGATAATAATTTATCAGATTTAATAATGATGTCGAAAATAATAATTTTGGATAAGAACATTTGTCACTTTAGTTGTAGTTATAATGATAGTGATAATAATAAATATATTAATAATGTAATATTAATACTAGTAATACTCATATCATACAAATATTCTTTATCATCAAAACATCTCAAGTTATCATCATTTTCATAATAACAATAATATTTATAATACCTAATATTAATAATACTAATACTTTGTAATAATAATAATAATAATAATAATAATAATAATAATAATAATAATAATAATAATAATGATAATTGTAATAATAATTATAATAATAACAATAACAATAATAATCATAGTAATAATAATAATAATAATAATAATAATAATAATAATTATTATTATTATTATTATTATTATTATTATTATTATTATTATTATTATTATTATTATTATTATTATTATTATTATAATAACGAATACTACCTCAAGAGTGTATAAGCTTTCAAAAAAAAAAAAATGCCATAGCCCGGGCTCGAACCTTAGACCTCTCGCTCACCCACTATCATGTAGTGACCCGAACTTTTCTATGTTTATATATATTAATTGAGATTGATATTTACATGATTAAATGTTTCCAACATGTTAAGCAATCAAACTTGTTAAGACTTGATTAATTGAAATATGTTTCATATAGACAATTGACCACCCAAGTTGACCGGTGATTCACGAACGTTAAAACTTGTAAAAACTATATGATGACATATATATGGATATATATATAGTTAACATGATACTATGATAAGTAAACATATCATTAAGTATATTAACAATGAACTACATATGTAAAAACAAGACTACTAACTTAATGATTTTTAAACGAGACATATATGTAACGATTATCGTTGTAAAGACATTTAATGTATATATATCATATTAAGAGATATTCATACATGATAATATCATGATAATATAATAATTTAAAATCTCATTTGATATTATAAACATTGGGTTAACAACATTTAACAAGATCGTTAACCTAAAGGTTTCAAAACAACACTTACATGTAATGACTAACGATGACTTAACGACTCAGTTAAAATGTATATACATGTAGTGTTTTAATATGTATTTATACACTTTTGAAAGACTTCAATACACTTATCAAAATACTTCTACTTAACAAAAATGCTTACAATTACATCCTCGTTCAGTTTCATCAACAATTCTACTCGTATGCACCCATATTCGTACTCGTACAATACACAGCTTTTAGATGTATGTACTATTGGTATATACACTCCAATGATCAGCTCTTAGCAGCCCATGTGAGTCACCTAACACATTTGGGAACCATCATTTGGCAACTAGCATGAAATATCTCATAAAATTACAAAAATACGAGTAATCATTCATGACTTATTTACATGAAAACAAAATTACATATCCTTTATATCTAATCCATACACCAACGACCAAAAACACCTACAAACACTTTCATTCTTCAATTTTCTTCATCTAATTGATCTCTCTCAAGTTCTATCTTCAAGTTCTAAGTGTTCTTCATATATTCTACAAGTTCTAGTTACATAAAATCAAGAATACTTTCAAGTTTGCTAGCTCACTTCCAATCTTGTAAGGTGATCATCCAACCTCAAGAAATCTTTGTTTCTTACAGTAGGTTATCAATCTAATACAAGGTAATAATCATATTCAAACTTTGGTACAATTTCTATAACTATAACAATCTTATTTCAAGTGATGATCTTACTTGAACTTGTTTTCGTGTCATGATTCTGCTTCAAGAACTTCGAGCCATCCAAGGATCCGTTGAAGCTAGATCCATTTTTCTATTTTCCAGTAGGTTTATCCAAGGAACATAAGGTAGTAATGATGTTCATAACATCATTCGATTCATACATATAAAGCTATCTTATTCGAAGGTTTAAACTTGTAATCACTAGAACATAGTTTAGTTAATTCTAAACTTGTTCGCAAACAAAAGTTAATCCTTCTAACTTGACTTTTAAAATCAACTAAAAACATGTTCTATATCTATATGATATGCTAACTTAATGATTTAAAACCTGGAAACACGAAAAACACCGTAAAACCGGATTTACGCCGTCGTAGTAACACCGCGGGCTGTTTTGGGTTAGTTAATTAAAAACTATGATAAACTTTGATTTAAAAGTTGTTATTCTGAGAAAATGATTTTTATTATGAACATGAAACTATATCCAAAAATTATGGTTAAACTCAAAGTGGAAGTATGTTTTCTAAAATGGTCATCTAGACGTCGTTCTTTCGACTGAAATGACTACCTTTACAAAAACGACTTGTAACTTATTTTTCTGACTATAAACCTATACTTTTTCTGTTTAGATTCATAAAATAGAGTTCAATATGAAACCATAGCAATTTGATTCACTCAAAACGGATTTAAAATGAAGAAGTTATGGGTAAAACAAGATTGGATAATTTTTCTCATTTTAGCTACTTGAAAATTGGTAACAAATCTATTCCAACCATAACTTAATCAACTTGTATTGTATATTATGTAATATTGAGATACCATAGACACGTATACAATGTTTCGACCTATCATGTCGACACATCTATATATATTTCGGAACAACCATAGACACTCTATATGTGAATGTTGGAGTTAGCTATACAGGGTTGAGGTTGATTCCAAAATATATATAGTTTGAGTTGTGATCAATACTGAGATACGTATACACTGGGTCGTGGATTGATTCAAGATAATATTTATCGATTTATTTCTGTACATCTAACTGTGGACAACTAGTTTTAGGTTACTAACGAGGAAAGCTGACTTAATAAACTTAAAACATCAAAATATATTAAAAGTATTGTAAATATATTTTAAACATACTTTGATATATATGTATATATTGTTATAGGTTCGTGAATCAACCAGTGGCCAAGTCTTACTTCCCGACGAAGTAAAAATCTGTGAAAGTGAGTTATAGTCCCACTTTTAAAATCTAATATTTTTGGGATGAGAATACATGCAGGTTTTATAAATGATTTACAAAATAGACACAAGTACGTGAAACTACATTCTATGGTTGAATTATCGAAATCGAATATGCCCCTTTTTATTAAGTCTGGTAATCTAAGAATTGGGGAACAGACACCCTAATTGATGCAAATCCTAAAGATAGATCTATTGGGCCTAACAAACCCCATCCAAAGTACCGGATGCTTTAGTACTTCGAAATTTATATCATATCCGAAGGGTGTCCCGGAATGATGGGGATATTCTTATATATGCATCTTGTTAATGTCGGTTACCAGGTGTTCACCATATGAATGATTTTTATCTCTATGTATGGGATGTGTATTGAAATATGAAATCTTGTGGTCTATTGTTACGATTTGATACATATAGGTTAAACCTATAACTCACCAACATTTTTGTTGACGTTTAAAGCATGTTTATTCTCAGGTGAATACTAAGAGCTTCCGCTGTTGCATACTAAAATAAGGACAAGATTTGGAGTCCATGTTTGTATGATATTGTGTAAAAACTGCATTCAAGAAACTGATTTCGATGTAACATATTTGTATTGTAAACCATTATGTAATGGTCGTGTGTAAACAGGATATTTTAGATTATCATTATTTGATAATCTATGTAAAGCTTTTAAACCTTTATTTATGAAATAAAGGTTATGGTTTGTTTTAAAAATGAATGCAGTCTTTGAAAAACGTCTCATATAGAGGTCAAAACCTCGCAACGAAATCAATTAATATGGAACGTTTTTAATCAATAAGAACAGGACATTTCAGTTGGTATCTGTAACATCCCGCCTTTTTCCGTCAACTTTTCCGTTTAACTATTTTAAACTCCGTTATATGTTTATAACATCTCCCGTTAATACGCGTTTCAATTATCTTGTTTTAGGTAATTTAACGCACCCGATTGCAACTTGAGGGACTAGTTTCGCCAAGACACCAAAGTGGTGACTAGCCACTTGACTAGTCAACCTCTTCCACCTCATTTCTCCATTTAATTTTCCTTTTCATCTAATACTTCCACCATTTCTTTAATTCCATCAAAAAGCAATTCATCATCCATATTCAATCGATCAAGCTTCGGGCCAAACAAATTACATATTTGAACTCCTCGTGATCTCCTCTTCGATTCCATACCGATTTCATCAAATTTGGGTAACTTTATAAAATCACTAATTTTATGTGTTCTTGAGTTTTTGAGTTAAAAGGTTGTTAATTAGTGTCTATGGCTCAAGTCTAGTATGATTATGTGTTTTGTATGCTTGTTCTTGCTATTTTGGTGTAACTAGCTCATATTGAAAGAATGCTTGTTTAATCTTGAGTTTTAGGTGTACATATGTTATTTGATGATGAAAATTCATGTTTTAATTGTGTTCCTAACATCACTAGCTTCAAATTGGTATGTAGTTTGACATGGATTAGTTTCATAAGCAAGATTGTTGATTTTATGATTTTGGGTTAGGGTTTGATAAAAGTAAATTGAATATTTGATGCATTAAATGCTTAGCAATGTTAATTGTAAGTGTCTAGTTGTGTTGTATGCTTGATTATCTTCAAAACGGCGTATTACACATGTGCATTAATTTACCGAATCATAATATGGCATTTATGAACTTGGAGTAATAAATGATGAGCATTAATGGTGATTTTGATATAAGTTGTTTGGTTTTGATTGAGTAAATGCGTTTAGTTATTCTCCTTGTCAAATTACCTTTCTCATGTTATATGATATGCGTTTTAAGTGTTTTCGGTGCATGAAATATGTTAAAATGAGTTTTGGTTCGTTACTTAAGTTATTTTTTTCTGCAATCAGCACTTCCCCAGGTTATGCGCGCCGCGCGTGCACCTGCGCACCGCGCAAATCAGAAAAACCAAATAAATGGTTCCCTTGGTCGAGTTCTGACCTGGTATTGCACATGGGTGCGCGCCGCGCAACCCATTGCGCACCGCGCAAATGGCCCAGGCCAACTTCCTTGTCTTTAAACGCTCCCAAAATGTTTCCCGCTTAACCGTAACTCCGATTAACATGAAACTTGACTATTATGCTCGTATATGACTTCTCATCATGAGAAAATTGTCGGACACCCGACCCGACCTCGTTGACTTTGACTTTGACCAAGTTTGACTTTTAGTCAACCTTAACCAAACGATTATACAATCGTTCTAACATGCTCAACTACTTGTATCTTGCATGAAACTTGACAATTTGATTCACATGCTTTATTAATCGAGTCGTATTGAGCCATAGGACTAACTGAACATCTTTGACCCTTCGTGACTATCGTTATTGATACAACCTATTTGTTTAGGTCAAGACTAGCATTGTTCTTTGCACACGTTACTTGTCGAAGTACTTTTTGTTCGTGCATACAAGGTGAGATCATAGTCCCACTTTTATTTTTTTTTTGAACTTACTTTTGGGATGAGAAAACATAAACGTTCTTTTAAACTAAGTGAACACAAGTACAGGAAAACAAACATTCTACATACGAGTTTGAACACAAATCCTCAATTCGATTATCATTAGTTACACTTGACGGGTGTAAGCGAGAACTTATGTTATATGGCCATATGGGTTTGACAAACCCTCACTTCGGACGGTTCGCTACCGTCTACGGGTGAAATATATTTTCGAGAAACAGTGTATGTTCTAACACTATTATGATGGGGTTCAATGGAAGGAAACGTTAAGCCTTGATAATTGGGTGCTCGTGAATATTAACTTTTAGAATGTATTACTACTTTATTAATGTTGCAAATCTTGTGGTTCGACTTACCTTCATTCACTTACTTATTTAAACCTATGATTCCACCAACGTTTTCGTTGACAGATTCTCTATGTTTTTCTCAGGTCCTTGAACTTAGGTGATACATGCTTCCGCTCATACTTTTTGATACTTGCATTGGATGTCGAGTATATTTGCATACGTGGAGCGTCTTTTTGGCTACTTTAAACTATGTCGCACGTGTTTCATATGAACTATAACTTTTGTTATGTACTTGTCTTGGGAATTACTTTTGTAAACATTGAAACATCCTTTTATGAAATGAATGCGACATATTTTCGGTCAAACTTTGTTATAAATGCTTATAATCATGTAATGGGACCATACGTAGTCGACGCCGTCACTTGACGATTTGTCGGGGTCGCTACAAGTGGTATCAGAGCCTTGGTTGTAGGGATTTAGAGTTCATTGGTGTCAAACCCAAGTCATAGGGTACATTGGTGAGTCTAGACTACAACCGGCATATAGACTTGACATAGGAATTACTTGACTACTTGTGCATTTATACTCGAACTCTCTCACTCATATCTACTCTTATTCTATCTAAACCTTGCGTTGTATAATTTAATTGACACGCCACCTTGACTATATGATGTAATGTCGAATGCACATATGAATTAGGGTAATATAATTCCCGGAAATTATATTACGGTGACTCATATGAACATACTGACATTATGACATAAAGAATTTAAGGCAAGTCAAGGATAATTTTCTCTTTATCTTTATTCCATATCACGGTTAGTATTATTTAGAATACTAACCAACGGTATTCTTGTGTTTTGAAGGAACAATGGCTCGTCGACGCGCCCCTCCCGAAACTCCCGAACAAGCTTTGCAATGCATGATAGCCACCGCCGTAGATGCGGCCATGGTCGGTCACTCGTCCAACAACAACAATAATAACAACAACAACAACCAAGGAGCCGGTAACTCTAGCGAAGGGTGCTCCTACAAAGCTTTCATGGGGTGCAAACCTCACTCTTATGATGGGACCGGTGGACCGGTTGTGCTTACTCGTTGGTTTGAACAAACCGAGGCCGTCTTTAGCATAAGCAGTTGTCGGGATCAAGACAAGGTCAAATACTCCACCCACACTTTCTCCGGGATTGCTCTAACATGGTGGAACACCTATGTTCAATCGGTGGGTACAGATGAAGCTCATGCCCTCTCTTGGGCCGATCTAAGGGAAAAGATGATTGTTGAATATTTTCCGCGTGAAGAAACCCGCAAGCTTGAGGAAGAACTAAGAGCTTTGAAAGCGGTCGGAAACGATCTTAAAGCTTATAATCAACGCTTCACCGAACTATCCTTGATGTGTCCTAATCTTGTTAACCCCGAATCTCAAAGGATTGAGCTCTACATGCTCGGTCTTCCAAAAAGCATCAAACAAGGGGTGATGTCATCCAAACCCACTACTCATCAAGCTGCTATGAACATGGCTCGCCAATTAATTGAAACGGTTGACGAAATCGTAGTACCGGCTCCTAAGGCCGAGGACAAGTCGGGTGGCAACAAAAGGAAATGGGAAGCCACTCCATCAACTAACTACAACAACAACACCTTCACCAAAAAGCCTTTCAACAACGACGGCAAGAAGGGTTATGTCGGAAACTTACCTCTTTGCAACAAATGCCACAAACATCATTACGGCGAATGTAACAAGCTAGTTTGTCACCGTTGCCAAGGAGTTGGTCATAGGGCCAACAATTGCACAAGCGCCGCCCCCGTCGCTCGAAAGGGGCCCAATCCTCTAAGAACGGCCACTTGTTATGAATGTGGTCAACCGGGTCACTATAGGAACGAATGCCCGAAGAAGAAAGCCAACCCCAACAACCGAGGCCGAGCCTTCAACATCAACACCGAGGAAGCCCGAGACGATAACGAATTAGTCACGGGTACGTTTCTTCTCAACAACACTTATGTTACATGCTTATTCGATTCGGGTGCCGATAAATGTTTTGTGTCTAAGACTTTGGCTCCTACTCTTTGCACTCCACCACACCCTTTAGATACTACTTACTCCATCGAAGTGGCCGATGGAAAACGCTTAAGTGCCGACACATATTACCGGGGGTGTACTTTAAACATTTTGGGTAATAAATTTGAAATTGACTTGATACCCATGGAACTAGGGAGTTTTGATGTAATAATCGGTATGAATTGGATGGTCAAAAATAAATCTCACATTCTTTGCGATCTTCACGCAATCCGAATTCCTATCGAGAATGGTGAACCATTGATTGTCTATGGCGACAAAAATTGCACCGGACTCAATCTCGTTTCGTGCCTTAAAGTTCGAAAGCTACTTCGCAAGGGTTGTTTCGCGATTCTTGCTCACGTTAAGAAAGTCGAGGCCGATGAAAAGTGCATCGATGATGTGCCAATTGTTAGTGACTATTCCGATGTATTTCCCGACGAATTACCGGGTCTTCCACCTCATCGACCGGTTGAATTTCAAATCGATCTTATTCCAGGAGCCGCACCCGTAGCGCGTGCACCGTATAGACTCGCTCCATCCGAATTGCAAGAATTGCAAAGTCAAATCCAAGAGTTACTTGACCGTGGTTTCATTCAACCTAGCCATTCACCATGGGGCGCTCCGATTTTGTTCGTTAAGAAGAAAGACGGATCCCTACGAATGTGCATTGATTATCGTGAACTAAACAAATTGACGGTTAAAAACCGATATCCTCTTCCTCGCATCGATGACCTCTTTGATCAACTATAAGGGTCTTGTGTATATTCAAAAATCGATCTCCGTTCGGGTTATCATCAACTAAGGGTTAAGGGGGAAGATGTCTCCAAAACCGCTTTCCGGACTCGTTACGGTAGTTACGAATTCCTTGTCATGCCTTTTGGTCTCACTAACGCTCCGGCGGTGTTCATGGATCTCATGAACCGCGTGTGCAAACCATACCTCGACAAATTCGTTATCGTGTTCATTGACGATATTTTGGTCTATT
Organism: Rutidosis leptorrhynchoides; assembly: GCF_046630445.1. Taxonomy (NCBI): domain Eukaryota; kingdom Viridiplantae; phylum Streptophyta; class Magnoliopsida; order Asterales; family Asteraceae; genus Rutidosis; species Rutidosis leptorrhynchoides. The sequence continues at coordinate 560,009,469 of NC_092334.1, read as the reverse complement.
CTAAAAGCGAAGAGGAACACAAAGAACATCTCCGACTCGTTCTTGAACTCTTGAGAAAAGAAAAACTCTATGCCAAGTTCTCCAAGTGTGAATTTTGGTTGAAGGAAGTTCAATTCCTCGGTCACGTCGTAAGTGATCAAGGCATTAAAGTCGATCCCGCAAAGATCGAAGCCATTAGTAAATGGGAGGCTCCTACTACTCCTACTCAAATTCTTCAATTCTTGGGTCTTGCCGGATACTACCGTAAATTCATCAAGGACTTCTCCTTAATCGCTCGTCCTTTAACCGCGTTAACTCACAAGGAACGAAAATTCGTTTGGACATCCGAACAAGAAACCGCATTCCAAATCTTGAAAACTAAGCTAACCACCGCTCCTATCTTGTCACTTCCCGAAGGCAATGATGATTTTGTTGTATATTGCGATGCCTCGAAAAACGGTTATGGGTGTGTGCTAATGCAACGAAAGAAAGTCATTGCTTATGCCTCTCGACAACTCAAGGTTCACGAACGAAACTACACGACACATGATCTTGAACTCGGTGCCGTCATCTTTGCACTTAAGTTATGGAGACACCATCTTCTTGGTACCAAAAGTACCATCTTTACCGATCACAAAAGTCTCCAACATATCTTCGATCAAAAGCAACTAAACATGAGACAACGAAGGTGGATTGAGACCTTGAACGATTATAACTGCGAGCTTCGTTACCACCCCGGGAAGACAAATGTAGTGGCCGATGCCTTAAGTCGAAAAGAAAGAGCGGTGCCTCTTCGTGTCCGAGCTTTAAACATCACCATTCACTCCAACCTTAATAGCCAAATTCGTGTAGCCCAAGAGGAGGCTCTTAAAGACAACCTCATCGGACGTGAACTTTTAAACATCCTCGTCTCTCGATTTGAAGTTAAGGAGAACGGACTTCGATATTACGCCGGAAGAATTTGGGTGCCTAGATATGGCGACTTACGAAACCTCATCCTAGACGAAGCCCACAAATCGCGATACTCGATTCATCCCGGCGCCAATAAGATGTACCATGACCTTAAAGAACAATATTGGTGGTCGAATATCAAAAAGGAAGTTGCTAGATACGTTGCCAAATGTTTGACTTGCGCTAAAGTCAAAGCCGAACACCAAAGACCGTCCGGGTTACTTCAATAACCCGAGATCCCACAATGGAAGTGGGAAAGGATCACGATGGATTTTATCACCAAACTACCGAAAACGTCGGGCGGTTATGATACTATTTGGGTCATTGTTGACCGCCTCACTAAATCCGCGCACTTTCTTGCCATGAAAGAAACCGACAAAATGGAGAAACTTGCACGACTTTACGTTAAGGAGATTGTAGCCCGACACGGTGTACCTTTATCGATTATCTTCGACCGAGATGGTCGTTTCGTCTCTAGATTTTGACGTACGTTACAAGAAGCGTTGGGGACGCGTTTAGACATGAGTACCGCATATCATCCCCAAACCGATGGGCAAAGTGAACGTACCATACAAACATTGGAGGATATGTTACGGGCTTGCGTTGTTGATTTTGGAAAAGCTTGGGACAAGCACTTACCCCTCGCCGAGTTCTCATATAACAATAGTTATCACGCGAGTATTAAGGCCGCACCTTTTGAAGCATTATGTGATGACCCGAAAATTTCGACTAAATTTAAACTTAATCTTTGTATGATTAACATTTCCGACACGATAAGCAAAGTCTGTAAAACTGAATCTCAAAATTTTTGAATTACTTTTATATATTTAAATACCCTTCGGTTATTTTCGACGATTCGCGAACAATTATATGTAAATAGATATATATATACTATAACATGAAAAGGTAACAATGTATTAATTGTTTGATACCGTACATTAAACTTATTGGTTTAAATATCTATTTGAATGTATATGATAAGTTGAAATATTTATTATTAAAATTTATTTATAAATAACTTCCAATGTGTATTTAAAAACTGATTTATGTATATTAAAAAGATATATACATATATATAATAAACGATAGTAACATTCGTTTATTGATTCAATTGATATTTAGATAAGTTAACTAAAGCGTTTAAGATGAACCAGTTAAACACTAATTTGTTACAGTGTTTTCAAATTGCCACATTACTCAAAATGCTACAGTGTTTTTGAAAATCACTATTTGCTACAGTGAAATTGACTTTGCTACAGTGAATTGCTACAGTAAATTGCTACAGTAAATTGCTACAGTGAATTGCTACATTGAATTGCTACAGTAACTTTGCTACAGTGGTATATTTTATGGATGATTTAAGACTATATTTTGACAAAGGTACGATTCACGAAACATAAAGTACAAGTTTTCTCAGCGTACGAAAGGGCGTTCAAAAAACCGGAACCGGGACATAAGTCGAGTGACAACGTACGACTTATCGGAACAAAAATTACAAGTCAACTATGCACGTGAATTTAATATAATATATAATTAATTAATTTAAATTATATATATTATATTTATATTTTATTATGTCGACAAATGTTAGGACAAAAACAATGTGAGCTGTCCCTGGTCCTCATGCGAGTCGCATGGCCAGAAGGCCATTTCCATGCGAGTCGCATGACTCCAGATTTCAGGCCAAGTGCTATAAATTCTCGAGTTTTGGCCAGATAAATCACACACACACATATATTATTTTTACTCCGTATTTATTTATTATTATTATTATTATTATTATTATTATTATTATTATTATTATTATTATTAATAATAATAAGATTATTATTAATCTTATTATTTTTATTATTAGTGTTATTATTTTTGCGATACAAAAATAATAATGTACATAAAATATTACGACGGAGTGCTGTCCAAGTAATTTTTCAAAACGAGTTTCCGAGAAAGCTAGAGCTAAGGAAAATATGGGCTATTGCCAAGGAGGTTATGGGTAATATTCGGGGGTATTTTTGTGAATCAAACCTCGTGCTTATTATATCCAATGCGTCTACGTGCTTTCCTGCAATATTGTATATCAATATAAAACAGTGAGTTTCATATGATCCCTTTTACTCAATATATTTTTGGGCTGAGAATACATGCGACTGTTTATAAATACTGAAAATACTAGATTTATATGCGTGAGTTCATTTGATCCCTTTTTACATATATTTTTGGGCTGAGAATACATGCACTTTATTTTAAACGCAATGGATACAAGTACATACTAAATTCTACACTGAGTTTAAACCGAAAATCCCTTAGCTTTGGTAACTAGTAACTGCCGGTTATAAGAACTGGTGGGCGCGAGTAGTTATATATGGATCCATAGGGCTTGATATCCCCGTCCGAGCTAGAGCACTAGCCTTTTAACGGACGTATGCTATTTGAGAAGCGTACACGTTGGTTTGCGTGTATTATTAAGATGATTATACAAAGGGTACAAATTATATATACGTTAAAGTTTAGTTACCAGGGTGCTCAATTTCGTAGAATATTTTGATAAACGTTTCTGGATGAAACAACTGAAATCTTGTGATCCACTTTTATATAATCTATTGATAAACGTTTCTGGATGAAACAACTGAAATCTTGTGATCCACCTTTATATACAGATTATACGAAACATTAAAACTATGAACTCACCAACCTTTGTGTTGACACTTGTTAGCATGTTTATTCTCAGCTTCCCTAGAAGTCTTCCGCTGTTTGCTTACATGATATACAAGCTATGTGCATGGAGTCTTGCATGCTTTATTCAAGAAAACGTTGCATTCACAAAACCATCATCATGTATCTATTTTGACTGCATTGTCAACGGAAGTATTATTATTGTAAACTATTATTTACGGTGATTGTCTATATGTAGAAATCATCAGATGTCGAAAACCTTGGAATTAAATATTCATTTATGGTATGCCTTTTCAAAAGAATGCAATGTTTACAAAACGTATCATATAGAGGTCAAATACCTCGCAATGAAATCAATGAATGACGTGTTCGTCCATATGGATTTGGAGCGATCGTCACACATTATATGGCCGAAAATGTCGCTCTCCTCTTTGTTGGGCCGAAGTGGGTGACGTGCAAATTTCCGGGCCCGACCTCATTCACGAAACCACCGAGAAGATTCTTCAAATCCGAGATAGGCTTCGGACGGCCCGGAGTCGTCAAAAATGCTATACCGACAAAAGACGCAAAGACCTCGAATTTCAAGTCGGTGACCGCGTCATGTTAAAAGTCGCACCTTGGAAAGGTGTCATCCGTTTTGGGAAACGTGGGAAACTAAATCCGCGGTACGTTGGTCCTTTCGAAATCTTAGAACGTGTTGGAACCGTTGCGTATCGTTTGGATCTTCCGCCTCAACTAAGCTCCGTCCATCCTACTTTTCATGTATCTAACTTGAAGAAATGTCTTGCCGAGCCCGATATCGTCGTTCCTCTCGAGGAACTTACTATTAATGACAAACTTCATTTTGTGGAGGAACCGGTTGAAATTGTGGACTACGTCGAGAAGGAATTGAAACAAAGCCGGATCCCGATTGTCAAGGTCCGTTGGAACGCCAAAAGGGGACCCGAGTTTACTTGGGAAAGAGAAGATCAAATGCGAAAGAAACACCCTCATCTATTCCCGGTTCCGGAAACGTCAGATTCCGAGGAAGAAACAACGACTACTACGCCTACCTAAATTTCGGGACGAAATTTCTTTTAAGGTGTAGGTAATGTAACATCCCGCCTTTTTCCGTCAACTTTTCCGTTTAACTATTTTAAACTCCGTTATATGTTTATAACATCTCCCGTTAATACGCGTTTCAATTATCTTGTTTTAGGTAATTTAACGCACCCGATTGCAACTTGAGGGACTAGTTTCGCCAAGACACCAAAGTGGTGACTAGCCACTTGACTAGTCAACCTCTTCCACCTCATTTCTCCATTTAATTTTCCTTTTCATCTAATACTTCCACCATTTCTTTAATTCCATCAAAAAGCAATTCATCATCCATATTCAATCGATCAAGCTTCGGGCCAAACAAATTACATATTTGAACTCCTCGTGATCTCCTCTTCGATTCCATACCGATTTCATCAAATTTGGGTAACTTTATAAAATCACTAATTTTATGTGTTCTTGAGTTTTTGAGTTAAAAGGTTGTTAATTAGTGTCTATGGCTCAAGTCTAGTATGATTATGTGTTTTGTATGCTTGTTCTTGCTATTTTGGTGTAACTAGCTCATATTGAAAGAATGCTTGTTTAATCTTGAGTTTTAGGTGTACATATGTTATTTGATGATGAAAATTCATGTTTTAATTGTGTTCCTAACATCACTAGCTTCAAATTGGTATGTAGTTTGACATGGATTAGTTTCATAAGCAAGATTGTTGATTTTATGATTTTGGGTTAGGGTTTGATAAAAGTAAATTGAATATTTGATGCATTAAATGCTTAGCAATGTTAATTGTAAGTGTCTAGTTGTGTTGTATGCTTGATTATCTTCAAAACGGCGTATTACACATGTGCATTAATTTACCGAATCATAATATGGCATTTATGAACTTGGAGTAATAAATGATGAGCATTAATGGTGATTTTGATATAAGTTGTTTGGTTTTGATTGAGTAAATGCGTTTAGTTATTCTCCTTGTCAAATTACCTTTCTCATGTTATATGATATGCGTTTTAAGTGTTTTCGGTGCATGAAATATGTTAAAATGAGTTTTGGTTCGTTACTTAAGTTATTTTTTTCTGCAATCAGCACTTCCCCAGGTTATGCGCGCCGCGCGTGCACCTGCGCACCGCGCAAATCAGAAAAACCAAATAAATGGTTCCCTTGCTCGAGTTCTGACCTGGTATTGCACATGGGTGCGCGCCGCGCAACCCATTGCGCACCGCGCAAATGGCCCAGGCCAACTTCCTTGTCTTTAAACGCTCCCAAAATGTTTCCCGCTTAACCGTAACTCCGATTAACATGAAACTTGACTATTATGCTCGTATATGACTTCTCATCATGAGAAAATTGTCGGACACCCGACCCGACCTCGTTGACTTTGACTTTGACCAAGTTTGACTTTTAGTCAACCTTAACCAAACGATTATACAATCGTTCTAACATGCTCAACTACTTATATCTTGCATGAAACTTGACAATTTGATTCACATGCTTTATTAATCGAGTCGTATTGAGCCATAGGACTAACTGAACATCTTTGACCCTTCGTGACTATCGTTATTGATACAACCTATTTGTTTAGGTCAAGACTAGCATTGTTCTTTGCACACGTTACTTGTCGAAGTACTTTTTGTTCGTGCATACAAGGTGAGATCATAGTCCCACTTTTATTTTATTTTTTGAACTTACTTTTGGGATGAGAAAACATAAACATTCTTTTAAACTAAGTGAACACAAGTACAGGAAAACAAACATTCTACATACGAGTTTGAACACAAATCCTCAATTCGATTATCATTAGTTACACTTGACGGGTGTAAGCGAGAACTTATGTTATATGGCCATATGGGTTTGACAAACCCTCACTTCGGACGGTTCGCTACCGTCTACGGGTGAAATATATTTTCGAGAAACAGTGTATGTTCTAACACTATTATGATGGGGTTCAATGGAAGGAAACGTTAAGCCTTGATAATTGGGTGCTCGTGAATATTAACTTTTAGAATGTATTACTACTTTATTAATGTTGCAAATCTTGTGGTTCGACTTACCTTCATTCACTTACTTATTTAAACCTATGATTCCACCAACGTTTTCGTTGACAGATTCTCTATGTTTTTCTCAGGTCCTTGAACTTAGGTGATACATGCTTCCGCTCATACTTTTTGATACTTGCATTGGATGTCGAGTATACTTGCATACGTGGAGCGTCTTTTTGGCTACTTTAAACTATGTCGCACGTGTTTCATATGAACTATAACTTTTGTTATGTACTTGTCTTGGGAATTACTTTTGTAAACATTGAAACATCCTTTTATGAAATGAATGCAACATATTTTCGGTCAAACTTTGTTATAAATGCTTATAACCATGTAATGGGACCATACGTAGTCGACGCCGTCACTTGACGATTTGTCGAGGTCGCTACAGTATCCGAGCGTTGGTCTTAGAGAACCAGAAAATTTGCATTAGTGTGTCTTATCGAGTTTGTTAGGATGCATTAGTGAGTCTGGACTTTGACCGTGTTTTCTTTAAAAATGATTGCTTAACATTTTTGTTGGAAACTATATATTTTTAACATATGAATATTATGTAATATATTAATCTCTTAACGTGTTTGATATTATGTGATAGATGTCTACCTCTAGAACAAGTCCCATTGACTCACCTAATAATAATGAAGAGTCAAATGTAAATTGGAATGATTCGTGGACTGATTCACAAGTTCCCGAAGAGGAACCGGAAGAAGAGTCGGAACCGGAAGAAGAATCGGAACCGGAAGAAGAAATAGAACCGGTGGGGAAAATAATAAAACGGTTAAGTAAAAGAGAATCCTCAACCAACCGACCAAGGTTAATTATGGTCAATGGTGTTTCCGCCAAGGAAGCAAAATATTGGGAGGATTACCAATTCTCCGATGAATCGGATTCCGACGAGAATTCCGATGATGTTATAGAAATTACCCCAACTGAATTTAAAAAGGCAAAAGAAAATAATAAGGGAAAGGGCATAAAAATAGAGAAATCTAATTCCAACCCCGATGAACTTTATATGTATCGTCAACCCCCGAAGTCCTTAAGTTGTAACAATGACCCGGGAACCTCTAAACCACCAGGTTTTTCTAAACCAATGTGGAAAACGACGGCTCGTATTAGTGGAACATCATATATCCCTAAAAACTTGGCAAAATGAACCAAAACCGAAGAAGAAGAAACAAGCGAGCCGGAATAAGATAGTTGTATTCGTGTGGTGTAATATATGTAATATAGTGTGCTTATGCTTTATGATATATGTAAAAATTGCTTGTATTAATAAGTATTTTTTTTATGAATCTAACTCTTGTCTATTTTAAAGTATAAAAACACAAAATGGATAGACAACCCAATATTTTAAGAGACCTACCCGGAGACATGATTGATGAAATCTTGTCTAGAGTCGGTCAGAATTCCTCGGCACAACTATTTAAGGCGAGATCAGTTTGTAAGACATTCGAAGAACGTTCCAAGAATGCCTTGGTTTATAAAAGGCTTTCGTTCGAAAGATGGGGGATATCACATTGGGAAATCCATAAGTTACGATGTGTTTACTTTGACACATATATTGCGGGGAACCCAAATGCTATTTTACGCAACGGGTTAAGAAATTATTTTGACTCAGTATATCCGAATATAGGACTTCGTGATTTAGAAAAAGCGGCTAACATGCAACATAAAGAAGCATGTTATTCTTACAGGTTAGTAATGTTCGCTTCTCACCAAAGTGAGAACAAGAACATCGGGATACAACTATTAAACAAAACGTTCCCACAAGTGACGGAGTCGGTAATTGGGGTAAGAAATGAGGTTTTTAGGTTATTACGAGACTGTTGGTCATTACGTAACCCTCGTCCCTTTGACGACGTTACAACACGCTATCTTATCAACGGCCATAACGGTTATGTTCCACAAGACCAAGGATGGGAAGTAGTCCTAGTAAAACCAGAATGCATGACTTGTTTCTGGACGTATGAATTACGTGTCTTTATTGCCTTTGCTGAACAACTTGTGTACTAGCTAGAATTATCTTCACAACTATCTTGTATCAAAGTTATTGTGTGCTATATTTCATGCTTTATGTAAAATAAGCGGTATTGTAAGTTTGTAAAATATTGTATAAAAGTTTGAACGCGAAATATTATTACAATCAGTTTTTCATATAGAATTGTAGTAGTTGAATTGTATATTAGCTACTAAGTATGAACTTAACGGGTAGGTACTACCCGAATTTAAACTTATAAAACGCTAATATGAAGAAAAAGCTTTTATAAATGAGTTCATATTATGCTACGAAATACTATTAACTACTCTTAATATTCTGTATGATTAACTTGTTCCATTTGACTATTTTGAAGGAAATGGCACCGACTACTCGACACACCGTGAATATGAATGAAGAGGAATTTCGTACTTTTCTAGCTTCAAACATAGCCGCAGTACAGGCTGCGCTACATACCAATAATAACCTTGGATTTGGCAGTACAGGAAATCGTGTAGGATGCACCTACAAAGAATTCACTGCCTGCAAACCTTTGGAATTTGATGGAACCGAAGGACTGATCGGATTGAAACGGTAGACCGAGAAGGTCGAATCGGTGTTTGCCATAAGTAAGTGTACTGAATAGGACAAAGTGAAGTACGCTACGCATACCTTCACAGGTTCTACGTTAACATGGTGGAATACCTATCTAGAGCAAGTGGGACAAGATGATGCGTACGCACTACCGTGGTCAGCATTCAAGCATTTGATGAACGAGAAATACCGTCCCAGAACCGAGGTCAATAAGCTCAAGACAGAACTTAGAGGGTTACGAACCCAAGGATTTGATATTACCACGTACGAAAGACGATTCACAGAATTGTGCCTATTGTGTCCGGGAGCATTCGAAGATGAGGAAGAGAAGATCGACGCGTTTGTGAAAGGATTACCGGAAAGAATCCAAGAAGATATAAGTTCACACGAGCCCGTCTCCATACAACAGGCATGTAGAATGGCTCACAAACTAGTGAACCAGATTGAAGAAAGAATTAAAGAACAGACTGCTGAAGAGGCCAATGTGAAGCAAGTCAAAAGAAAGTGGGAGGAAAACAGTGATAAGAATCACCAATACAACAACAACAGCAATTACAACAATAATCGCAACAATTATCCCAACAATCGCAACATCAATCGCAACTACAACAAATGGCCCAACAACAACAATAACAACAACAACAACAGCAACTACAACAATCATCCCAACAACAATAATAACCGCAACAACAACAACAATCAGAAGCAGCTATGCCAAAGGTGTGAAAAGTATCACTCGGGGTTCTGCACCAAATTTTGCAACAAGTGTAAAAGAAATGGTCATAGCGCGGCGAAGTGTGAGGTCTACGGACCAGGGGTTAATAGAACGAAAGGAACAAATGGTGTCGGAACGAGTAATGGCGGAGCAAGTAGTGTCAGAGCAAGTTATGCCAATGTAGTTTGTTATATATGTGGAAAACTGGGCCACATTATTAGAAATTGCCCGAACCAGGAGAACACGAATGGACAAGGCCGCGGAAGAGTTTTCATTATTAATGCGGCAGAGGCACAGGAAGACCCGAAGCTTGTTACGGGTACGTTTCTTATTGACAATAAATCTGCTTACGTTTTATTTGATTCGGGTGCGGATAAAAGCTATATGAGTAGAGATTTTTGTGCTAAATTAAGTTGTCCATTGACGCCTTTGGATAGTAAATTTTTACTCGAATTAGCAAATGGTAAATTAATTTCAGCAGATAATATATGTCGGAATCGAGAAATTAAACTGGTTAGCGAAACATTTAAGATTGATTTGATACCAGTAGAGTTAGGGAGTTTTGATGTGATAATCGGTATGGACTGGTTGAAAGAAGTGAAAGCAGAGATCGTTTGTTACAAAAATGCAATTCGCATTATACGAGAAAAAGGAAAACCCTTAATGGTGTACGGAGAAAAGGGCAACACGAAGCTACATATTATTAGTAATTTGAAGGCACAAAAACTAATAAGAAAAGGTTGCTATGCTGTTCTAGCACACGTCGAGAAAGTACAAACTGAAGAAAAGAGCATCAATGATGTTCCCATTGTAAAAGAATTTCCCGATGTATTTCCGAAAGAATTACAGGGATTACCCCCACAGCGATCCGTTGAATTTCAAATAGATCTTGTACCAGGAGCTGCACCAATAGCTCGTGCTCCTTACAGACTCGCACCCAGCGAGATGAAAGAACTGCAAAGCCAATTACAAGAACTTTTAGAGCGTGGTTTCATTCGACCAAGCACATCACCGTAGGGAGCTCCTGTTTTGTTTGTCAAGAAGAAAGATGGTACATTCAGGTTGTGTATCGACTACCGAGAGTTGAACAAACTTACCATCAAGAACCGCTACCCACTACCGAGAATCGGCGACTTATTTGATCAACTACAAGGCTCGTCTGTTTATTCAAAGATTGACTTACGTTCCGGGTATCATCAAATGCGGGTGAAAGAAGATGATATTCCAAAGACTGCTTTCAGAACACTTTCGGTCATTACGAGTTTATGGTCATGCCGTTTGGTTTAACTAATGCACCAGCTGTGTTCATGGACCTTATGAACCGAGTGTGTGGACCATACCTTGACAAGTTTGTCATTGTTTTCATTGATGACATACTTATTTACTCAAAGAATGACCAAGAACACGGTGAACATTTGAGAAAGGTGTTAGAAGTATTGAGGAAGGAAGAATTGTACGCTAAGTTTTCAAAGTGTGCATTTTGGTTGGAAGAAGTTCAATTCCTCGGTCACATAGTGAACAAAGAAGGTATTAAGGTGGATCCGGCAAAGATAGAAACTGTTGAAAAGTGGGAAACCCCGAAAACTCCGAAACACATACGCCAGTTTTTAGGACTAGCTGGTTACTACAGAAGGTTCATCCAAGACTTTTTCAGAATAGCAAAACCCTTGACTGCATAAACGCATAAAGGGAAGAAATTTGAATGGAATGATGAACAAGAGAAAGCGTTTCAGTTATTGAAGAAAAAGCTAACTACGGCACCTATATTGTCATTGCCTGAAGGGAATGATGATTTTGTGATTTATTGTGATGCATCAAAGCAAGGTCTCGGTTGTGTATTAATGCAACGAACGAAGGTGATTGCTTATGCGTCTAGACAATTGAAGATTCACGAACAAAATTATACGACGCATGATTTGGAATTAGGCGCGGTTGTTTTTGCATTAAAGACTTGGAGGCACTACTTATATGGGGTCAAAAGTATTATATATACCGACCACAAAAGTCTTCAACACATATTTAATCAGAAACAACTGAATATGAGGCAGCGTAGGTGGATTGAATTATTGAATGATTACGACTTTGAGATTCGTTACCACCCGGGGAAGGCAAATGTGGTAGCCGATGCCTTGAGCAGGAAGGACAGAGAACCCATTCGAGTAAAATCTATGAATATAATGATTCATAATAACCTTACTACTCAAATAAAGGAGGCACAACAAGGAGTTTTAAAAGAGGGAAATTTAAAGGATGAAATACCCAAAGGATTGGAGAAACATCTTAATATTCGGGAAGACGGAACCCGGTATAGGGCTGAATGGATTTGGGTACCAAAATTTGGAGATATGAGAGAAATGGTACTTAGAGAAGCTCATAAAACCAGATACTCAATACATCCTGGAACGGGAAAGATGTACAAGGATCTCAGGAAATATTTTTGGTGGTCGGGTATGAAAGCCGATGTTGCTAAATACGTAGGAGAATGTTTGACGTGTTCTAAGGTCAAAGCTGAACATCAGAAACCATCAGGTCTACTTCAATAACCCGAAATCCTGGAATGGAAATGGGAAAACATTACCATGGATTTCATCACTAAATTGCCAAGGACTGCAAGTGGTTTTGATACTATTTGGGTAATAGTTGATCGTCTCACCAAATCAGCACATTTCCTGCCAATAAGAGAATATGACAAGATGGAGAAGTTAGCACGACTGTATTTGAAGGAAGTCGTCTCCAGACATGGAATACCAATCTCTATTATCTCTGATAGGGATGGCAGATTTATTTCAAGATTCTGGCAGACATTACAGCAAGCATTAGGAACTCGTCTAGACATGAGTACTGCCTATCATCTACAAACTGATGGGCAGAGCAAAAGGACGATACAAATGCTTGAAGACATGCTACGAGCATGTGTTATTGATTTCGGAAATAGTTGGGATCGACATCTACCATTAGCAGAATTTTCCTACAACAACAGCTACCATTCAAGCATTGAGATGGCGTCGTTTGAAGCACTTTATGGTAGAAAGTGCAGGTCTCCGATTTGTTGGAGTGAAGTGGGGGATAGACAGATTACGAGTCCGGAGATTATACAAGAAACTACCGAGAAGATCATCCAAATTCAACAACGGTTGAAAACCGCCCAAAGTCGACAAAAGAGCTACGCTGACATTAAAAGAAAAGATATAGAATTTGAAATTGGAGAGATGGTCATGCTTAAAGTTGCACCTTGGAAAGGCGTTGTTCGATTTAGTAAACGAGGGAAATTAAATCCAAGGTATATTGGACCATTCAAGATTATTGATCGTGTCGGACCAGTAGCTTACCGACTTGAGTTACCTCAACAACTCGCGGCTGTACATAACACTTTCCACGTCTCGAATTTGAAGAAATGTTTTGCTAAAGAAGATCTCACTATTCTGTTAGATGAAATCCAAATCAACGAAAAACTCCAACTCATCGAAGAACCCGTCGAAATAATGGATCGTGAGGTTAAAAGACTTAAGCAAAACAAGATACCAATTGTTAAGGTTCGATGGAATGCTCGTAGAGGACCCGAGTTCACCTGGGAGCGTGAAGATTAGATGAAGAAGAAATACCCGCATCTATTTCCAGAAGATTTGTCAACACCTTCAACAGCTTAAAATTTCGGGACGAAATTTATTTAACGGGTAGGTACTGTAGTGACCCGAACTTTTCCATGTTTATATATATTAATTGAGATTGATATTTACATGATTAAATGTTTCCAACATGTTAAGCAATCAAACTTGTTAAGACTTGATTAATTGAAATATGTTTCATATAGACAATTGACCACCCAAGTTGACCGGTGATTTACGAACGTTAAAACTTGTAAAAACTATATGATGACATATATATGAATATATATATATAGTTAACATGATACTATGATAAGTAAACATATCATTAAGTATATTAACAATGAACTACATCTGTAAAAACAAGACTACTAACTTAATGATTTTTAAACGAGACATATATGTAATGATTATCGTTGTAAAGACATTTAATGTATATATATCATATTAAGAGATATTCATACATGATAATATCATGATAATATAATAATTTAAAATCTCATTTGATATTATAAACATTGGGTTAACAACATTTAACAAGATCGTTAACCTAAAGGTTTCAAAACAACACTTACATGTAATGACTAACGATGACTTAACGACTCAGTTAAAATGTATATACATGTAGTGTTTTAATATGTATTTATACACTTTTGAAAGACTTCAATACAATTATCAAAATACTTCTACTTAACAAAAATGCTTACAATTACATCCTCGTTCAGTTTCATCAACAATTCTACTCGTATGCACCCGTATTCGTACTCGTACAATACACAGCTTTTAGATGTATGTACTATTGGTATATACACTCCAATGATCAGCTCTTAGCAGCCCATGTGAGTCACCTAACACATGTGGGAACCATCATTTGGCAACTAGCATGAAATATCTCATAAAATTACAAAAATACGAGTAATCATTCATGACTTATTTACATGGAAACAAAATTACATATCCTTTATATCTAATCCATACACCAACGACCAAAAACACCTACAAACACTTTCATTCTTCAATTTTCTTCATCTAATTGATCTCTCTCAAGTTCTATCTTCAAGTTCTAAGTGTTCTTCATATATTCTACAAGTTCTAGTTACATAAAATCAAGAATACTTTCAAGTTTGCTAGCTCACTTCCAATCTTGTAAGGTGATCATCCAACCTCAAGAAATCTTTGTTTCTTACAGTAGGTTATCATTCTAATATAAGGTAATAATCATATTCAAACTTTGGTTCAATTTCTATAACTATAATAATCTTATTTCAAGTGATGATCTTACTTGAACTTGTTTTCGTGTCATGATTCTGCTTCAAGAACTTCGAGCCATCCAAGGATCCGTTGAAGCTAGATCCATTTTTCTCTTTTCCAGTAGGTTTATCCAAAGAACATAAGGTAGTAATGATGTTCATAACATCATTCGATTCATACATATAAAGCTATCTTATTCGAAGGTTTAAACTTGTAATCACTAGAACATAGTTTAGTTAATTCTAAACTTGTTCGCAAACAAAAGTTAATCCTTCTAACTTGACTTTTAAAATCAACTAAACACATGTTCTATATCTATATGATATGCTAACTTAATGATTTAAAACATGGAAACACGAAAAACACCGTAAAATCGGATTTACACCGTCGTAGTAACACCGCGGGCTGTTTTGGGTTAGTTAATTAAAAACTATGATAAACTTTGATTTAAAAGTTGTTATTTTGAGAAAATGATTTTTATTATGAACATGAAACTATATCCAAAAATTATGGTTAAACTCAAAGTGAAAGTATGTTTTCTAAAATGGTCATCTAGACGTCGTTCTTTCGACTGAAATGACTACCTTTACAAAAACGACTTGTAACTTATTTTTTCGACTATAAACCTATACTTTTTCTGTTTAGATTCATAAAATAGAGTTCAGTATGAAACCATAGCAATTTGATTCACTCAAAACGGATTTAAAATGAAGAAGTTATGGGTAAAACAAGATTGGATAATTTTTCTCATTTTAGCTACGTGAAAATTGGTAACAAATCTATTCCAACCATAACTTAATCAACTTGTATTGTATATTATGTAATCTTGAGATACCATAGACACGTATACAATGTTTCGACCTATCATGTCGACACATCTATATATATTTCGGAACAACCATAGACACTCTATATGTGAATGTTGGAGTTAGCTATACAGGGTTGAGGTTGATTCCAAAATATATATAGTTTGAGTTGTGATCAATACTGAGATACGTATACACTGGGTCGTGGATTGATTTAAGATAATATTTATCGATTTATTTCTGTACATCTAACTGTGGACAACTAGTTGTAGGTTACTAACGAGGACAGCTGACTTAATAAACTTAAAACATCAAAATATATTAAAAGTGTTGTAAATATATTTTAAACATACTTTGATATATATGTATATATTGTTATAGGTTCGTGAATCAACCAGTGGCCAAGTCTTACTTCCCGACGAAGTAAAAATCTGTGAAAGTGAGTTATAGTCTCACTTTTAAAATCTAATATTTTTGGGATGAGAATACATGCAGGTTTTATAAATGATTTACAAAATAGACACAAGTACGTGAAACTACATTCTATGGTTGAATTATCGAAATCGAATATGCCCCTTTTTATTAAGTCTGGTAATCTAAGAATTAGGGAACAGACACCCTAATTGACGCGAATCCTAAAGATAGATCTATTGGGCCTAACGAACCCCATCCAAAGTACCCGGATGCTTTAGTACTTCGAAATTTATATCATATCCGAAGGGTGTCCCGGAATGATAGGGATATTCTTATATATGCATCTTGTTAATGTCGGTTACCAGGTGTTCACCATATGAATGATTTTTATCTCTATGTATGGGATGTGTATTGAAATATGAAATCTTGTGGTCTATTGTTACGATTTGATACATATAGGTTAAACCTATAACTCACCAACATTTTTGTTGACGTTTAAAGCATGTTTATTCTCAGGTGAATACTAAGAGCTTTCGCTGTTGCATACTAAAATAAGGACAAGATTTGGAGTCCATGTTTGTATGATATTGTGTAAAAACTGCATTCAAGAAACTGATTTCGATGTAACATATTTGTATTGTAAACCATTATGTAATGGTCGTGTGTAAACAGGATATTTTAGATTATCATTATTTGATAATCTACCGTAAAGTTTTTGAACCTTTATTTATGAAATAAAGGTTATGGTTTGTTTTAAAAATGAATGCAGTCTTTGAAAAACGTCTCATATAGAGGTCAAAACCTCGCAACGAAATCAATTAATATGGAACGTTTTTAATCAATAAGAACGGGACATTTCATATCACCCCCAAACCGTCCCTCTGTTTCCATTTTCTCTGATTTAATTCACAGCCTCATCTACTTAACCCATGTTTCAGTGCTTCCTTAAGACCCACTTAACAAAACAGTCCATGGCCAATTCGGCCCAACAGAGAAACCGCAGCCCAACAGCAATTTGGTCCAACAGACCCATAATCTTAAGGTAGTTTTTATTGAAAAAAAATTATTTTTGCAGCTTCCTGGTTTCGAACCCAGGACCTCTAGATAACCCAACACATCATCAAACCAATGCACCATATCCATTTTTCTGATACATATCCTAAACTAATTTATATAACTCGTCTCTTCTGTTCTTCTTCTTCTTTCAAACAAAGCCCATAATCACCATCATTCCTTCATACCCATCGTCATCATCACTAATCGCTAGCATCATCATCATCATCATCATCATCTTCATATCATCATCATCACGATGATCATCATCATCAATATCATTTCTTCCGTAACTATCATCATCATAACCATATCATAATGATCATCATCATACACGTAATATCTTCATCAATAAATCGCCATCATCATCATATCATCATCATCGTTTCATCATATAGATCGTCACATCATCATCATCGTTTTATCATATCAATCATCACATCATCATCATCGTTGTTATTATCTCGTTACCTTCATTTGTTTTCTTTTTCTTCACGTCATCAACTTCCATCATCATCTTCATTTTTTCATAAATCACGTGTTAACTTCCATATTAACACCGAATAGCAGCTGCAATAACTTGGGCTTGATCAAAACAGAATCGATAGTCTGTGTTGGTTGTTACAGTGGTTGTTTTGATCACGAGGAAGATGGTGGCGTTCGATGAGGATGGTGAAGATGGCCGGTGGTGGTGTTGCAGTGATGAGATGGGTTTCACGGTGGTAATTAGAAGAGAGAGAGAGTAGTAGATGGGAGAGGAAGGTGACGGTTGGTTATTGATCATAGGTGGTCGATGGTTGATGGTGGCGGAGATGGTGGATGACGGCGGTGGTGAGGTGAAATGGGTGAGAGTTGAGTCAAGAAAGGATGCAGATATTTTCCTTCTAAATCTCCATCTCCTCATATACATATAATATTAAATTAAATAATTATAATATTAATAATATTTAATAGTAATTATAATATAATAATAAGTAACTGTTAAACATGTGAGGTTTGAAAATCATTCGGCCGACAGTTCAATTCGGATATTATATCATGCCCCGTTGATAATTAGTGGTGGATAAAAAAAGTCTCAAAAAAATCCCGAACTTTTAGATTAGCTATATTTATTTATTTTGGTCATTATGGTATAAAATTCGATCATTAATTTATTTAATAAAAATTACATCAACTGTCCCTCTCATTTATGGGTGAAATATAAAAAGTGTTAAAACTTAACAAATAGTTCCTAAATACATTTTTATTAAGCCCAAATTTTATAGAACTCATTTTCGTATCACCATTTATTTTAAAATACATAAGTTTGAATTTAACTTGTTTAATATCAATTTCAATCGAAACATCAAACGAGTATTACAATCATTTAATATTTATTTTTAATATACTTTATTTATATAAAGAGATATCTTTTAAATAATAATTATTATATTATCCTGATTTTATTTTATTCATTTTTAATACCAACAACATATAATACATCAAATTATATTTCGAATTATTATTTATATATACATACACACATACCTATTTACAATTAATTGTTCGTGAATCGTCGAGAGCAGTCGAAGGTCAATTGAATATATGAAACAGTTCAAACTTTTTGAGACTCAACCTTACAGACTTTGTTTATCGTGTCGGAAACATATAAAGATCAAGTTTAAATTTGGTCGAAAATTTCGGGTCGTCACACCTAGCTCTTGAATCTTCTTCTAAAGTGTCATCTTCTAACTGGCTTTGAATTTTTTTCGTCATTTAGTCAGCGTCTAACTGATTAGTCGGTAACTCCTTTATCTTGACTCAATAATCAACCGGCGGCTAAATGAAAACCGGCAGTTTTCCAATATTAGCCGACGGCTAAAGCAGTAGCGGGGGGCTCTTTCACGTAGTCTAGGGAACCGATGAACACTTTAGTTGACAGCTAAATGGATATATGTGGGTTGTTTCTATTGAATTTGAGTTTCTTTGACTCTCCCTCCATAAATTCTTTAATTTCCAACTTTTGAGTGTTTTAGCACCGAATTCTACCTTTTTACCTCTAAATACATATAAACATTCCAAACACATATACGTTAAATGTTCATGGAAATGTAATATAATTTAGCTTAAATGGACATGATATCGTCTTAAAATAGTTTGCAAAACATGTATAAAATTGGAGCTATCAGATATACTTATACATACGTCTAAAGACTAAAATTACTCTTAATTTCATCATCATTTACTGATTATTGATTGTCTTAATTTATATATTTTGTCTAATTACACGTACAAAACCATTTATTAAACATAAATCAAATTAACCATTAAAACTATCAACCAAATTTCATCAACAAATTTCTCGTTTCCGTCATTTAAAAACATAGGTGGTTACTCATTATATATATACTAGCTTTAATAGCCCATGCGTTGCACGGTGGCTAAAAAAGTTGGTATAGTAATACGTTAATATTTGTACATATTGTATGTGTTATATATTAAGTACATGTTGTATCTGCAACTAACAATATGTTAAAAAAGTTGGTGTAATAAGTTTTAACGAATTCAACAATAAAACTGAAATTACCTCGGTAAACAATTTATGTGGTATGACGTTGTACATCGACTCCAAATAGCAAACTGCATGTTTTCCAGCTTCATCTTCTATGTGCATACAAATAGCACATTTGTGAGAAGGATACATGAACGGATCATTTGCATCAACGTCTTCTTTAATTTTTATCTTAAAGCCTACAAAATTTATTCAAGGTGATTTGATGTGAAAAAAGTAGTAACTACAAAATTGATTCAAGTTAAAAATCAGTTATCTTGTTTCAACACCAGTATTTAATGAATACGCCATTAACAATTTAATAACATGTACTGTGACTTGCATCTGGATATCAAATATGGCCTACATAAGGGTCCTTTATGTGGAAAAATGGTTCATTAAAAAAAGTCAACATTTCAAAATTCAGTCTCAACAATTGAAATGATGGTATCTGCACATCTAGAATCAAGCAAATTGTTACCCACCACTATATTGAGTATAAAGCTACATGACCACACATAAATATAGCATCCCTATTGATGCAGGTAGTTAACCATGTTAATATAGCATCCCTATAAGCTTTCAATTTCAACAAATGACATTCCAAAAATAAAATCTTTAGTAGTGATAAAGGCACCATGATTCTCATATTTGACTAACTAATTATTAATAATCACAATTGCAAACATGAAGTGTTTTGGAGCCACACGCCCACACCAGCCCGACCCAATACGTACCAAAAAATAACATGTTTTGACCCATTACCCACTAAAGCCCAATAAAAGAGATAAGAGAAAAAAGAACATACCTGCTGGAACATACTAAGAGATGCCAAAATGGATCCCCTGATCCACACGCTATAATACAATGGTCATATAGACCCAAACACAAAAATGAAAGGGATTGCAATAGCTGCTATTAACCAACACCCAAACACGTATCTTGTGTTAAATAAAGAACATATCTTATTATTAGACCCATGTACATAGTTACTATTGTGGGTCATTTAGACCCAAACACGAAAAACATGAAATTTGTTCAAAATTCATGTACACAGTTATAGTAAAATGGGTCATTTAGACCTAAACATATCAAAAAGGAACTGAAGGAGACTACAACTATAACAAATGTATTAGAACAAATTTTAGTGCCATCTATTGAAGGTGATTCTTTATTTATTATATTTCCTTCTTTATAATTGGTGAAACTTAATAGCAGTTGCCTATGTCTATTTTAAGAAATTCAAGGAGTTCATTGAAGGCTTGCAGCTACCCATGTCTATTTTGGGATTGAAACTGAAAGAATGGAAAGAAATCCAAACCTACATTTGAATCCCACACACTGCTAAATTATCAACCTAATATGGTGATATAAATATCATAAATAATGGAACCATGTTGTAATAACATGCAAAATCAATAATAAATTAGATCAAGCTTGCATACCTTCATCTGGATGAGTTCATCAAACTCTATCTATAAAGCATATTAGAAGTTGTATACCCTGTCATCCAATCCAATTCAACAAAAAATCAATATCAAAATTCAGTTGGATAAATCACTATTGTTTATTTTAAGTAGATAACATATCTATGTGAATATTCAGGACACACATACATTATTATCGTAATGAGCAAATGTCAACCAAAAGGTTGGTGAGTTCATTAGTTTATCGTAATCAATCATTTCAATCATTTTAATAGACCACAAGATTTTCATTTTCATTTCTCATAAATATACATCTCATATCAGGCATTTCGCAAACTGCATAGAGATAAAAATCATTCATATGGATTGAACACCTGGTAACCGACTTTAACTTTAATGCATAGAATATCCCCACAGACATCTCGTCTGTATAATAATAATCTCGAAGTACTAAAGCATTCGTACCTCGAATGGGACTTGTCAAGGTCCATAGATCTATCTTTAGGATTCGCGTTAACTAGGGGCCATTTCCCTAAATTCTCAGGTTACCAGACTTGAAGGGCGATATTTGGTTTAGATAATCCAACCATATAATTAGTTTCGATTACTTGTGTCTATTTCGTCAAACATTTATAAAAGCGCATGTATCCTCAGTCACAAAAATATATATTGCAAAAGCATTTAAAAAAGGAGTAATGAAACTCACAATACGATATTTTGTAGTAAAAATATGCAATACGACGATATTGAACATTTCAGGGTTGGCCTTGGATTCACGAACCTATATCATTTATTTATATATTAATACACATAATTGAAATCGAACAAAATATATATATATATATATATATATATATATATATATATATATATATATATATATAAATTTATTAGTTATTTCATTTTATATTAATAACTTATATGTTTTATTGTTTATATTCATTATATATATTTTTAATAACTAAAACTAGTAATATAGTTAAGTTATGTGTATTCAAATATATTTTTATGTAAATCTCATTTAGTTGTTAAATTAATGATAATACCAAATAATGATAATAATTTATCAGATTTAAAAATGATGTCGAAAATAATAATTTTGGATAAGAACATTTGTCACTTTAGTTGTAGTTATAATGATAGTGATAATAATAAATATATTAATAATGTAATATTAATACTAGTAATACTCATATCATACAAATATTCTTTATCATCAAAACATCTCAAGTTATCATCATTTTCATAATAACAATAATATTTATAATACCTAATATTAATAATACTAATACTTTGTAATAATAATAATAATAATAATAATAATAATGATAATTGTAATAATAAGTATAATAATAACAATAACAATAATAATCATAGTAATAATAATAATAATAATAATAATAATAATAATAATAATAATAATAATAATAATAATAATAATAATAATAATAATAATAATAATAATAATAATAATAATAACGAATACTACCTCAAGAGTGTATAAGCTTTAAAAAAAATGCCATAGCCCGGGCTCGAACCTTAGACCTCTCGCTCACCCACTATCACCCCCAAACCGTCCCTCTGTTTCCAGTTTCTCTGATTTAATTCACAGCCTCATCTATTTAACCCATGTTTCAGTGCTTCCTTAAGACCCACTTAACAAAACAGTCCATGGCCAATTCGGCCCAACAGAGAAACCGCAGCCCAACAGCAATTTGGTCCAACAGACCCACAATCTTAAGGTAGTTTTTATTGAAAAAAAATTATTTTTGCAGCTTCCTGGTTTCGAACCCAGGACCTCTAGATAACCCAACACATCATCAAACCAATGCACCATATCCATTTTTCTGATACATATCCTAAACTAATTTATATAACTCGTCTCTTCTGTTCTTCTTCTTCTTTCAAACAAAGCCCATAATCACCATCATTCCTTCATACCCATCGTCATCATCACTAATCGCTATCATCATCATCATCATCATCATCACGATGATCATCATCATCAATATCATTTCTTCCGTAACTATCATCATCATAACCATATCATAATGATCATCATCATACACGTAATATCTTCATCAATAAATCGCCATCATCATCATATCATCATCATCGTTTCATCATATCGATCATCACATCATCATCATCGTTTTATCATATCGATCATCACATCATCATCATCGTTGTTATTATCTCGTTACCTTCATTTGTTTTCTTTTTCTTCACGTCATCAACTTCCATCATCATCTTCATTTTTTCATAAATCACGTGTTAACTTCCATATTAACACCGAATAGCAGCTGCAATAACTTGGGCTTGATCAAAACAGAAACGATAGTCTGTGTTGGTTGTTACAGTGGTTGTTTTGATCACGAGGAAGATGGTGGCGTTCAATGAGGATGGTGAAGATGGCCGGTGGTGGTGTTGCAGTGATGAGATGGGTTTCACGGTGGTAATTAGAAGAGAGAGAGTAGTAGATGAGAGAGGAAGGTGACGGTTGGTTGTTGATCATAGGTGGTCGATGGTTGATGGTGGCGGAGATGGTGGATGACGGCGGTGGTGAGGTGAAATGGGTGAGAGTTGAGTCAAGAAAGGATGCAGATATTTTCCTTCTAAATCTCCATCTCCTCATATACATATAATATTAAATTAAATAATTATAATATTAATAATATTTAATAGTAATTATAATATAATAATAAGTAACTGTTAAAATGTGAGGTTTGAAAATCATTCGGCCTACAGTTCAATTCGGATATTATATCGTGCCCCGTTGATAATTAGTGGTGGATAAAAAAAGTCTCAAAAAAATCCCGAACTTTTAGATTAGCTATATTTATTTATTTTGGTCATTATGGTATAAAATTCGATCATTAATTTATTTAATAAAAATTACATCAACTGTCCCTCTCATTTATGGGTGAAATATAAAAAGTGTTAAAACTTAACAAATAGTTCCTAAATACATTTTTATTAAGCCCAAATTTTATAGAACTCATTTTCGTATCACCATTTATTTTAAAATACATAAGTTTGAATTTAACTTGTTTAATATCAATTTCAATCGAAACATCAAACGAGTATTACAATCATTTAATATTTATTTTTAATATACTTTATTTATATAAAGAGATATCTTTTAAATAATAATTATTATATTATCCTGATTTTATTTTATTCATTTTTAATACCAACAACATATAATACTTCAAATTATATTTCGAATTATTATTTATATATACATACACACATACCTATTTACAATTAATTGTTCGTGAATCGTCGAGAGCAGTCGAAGGTCAATTGAATATATGAAACAGTTCAAACTTTTTGAGACTCAACCTTACAGACTTTGTTTATCGTGTCGGAAACATATAAAGATCAAGTTTAAATTTGGTCGAAAATTTCCGGGTCGTCACACCTAGCTCTCGAATCTTCTTCTAAAGTGTTATCTTCTAACTGGCTTTGAATTTTTTTCGTCATTTAGTAAGCGTCTAACTGATTAGTCGGTAACTCCTTTATCTTGACTCAATAATCAACCGGCGGCTAAATGAAAACCGACGGTTTTCCAATATTAGCCGACGGCTAAAGCAGTAGCGGGGGGCTCTTTCACGTAGTCTAGGGAACCGATGAACACTTTAGTTGACAGCTAAATGGATATATGTGGGTTGTTTCTATTGAATTTGAGTTTCTTTGACTCTCCCTCCATAAATTCTTTAATTTCCAACTTTTGAGTGTTTTAGCACCGAATTCTACCTTTTTACCTCTAAATATATATAAACGTTCCAAACACATATACGTTAAATGTACATGGAAATGTAATATAATTTAGCTTAAATGGACATGATATCGTCTTAAAATAGTTTGCAAAATATGTATAAAATTGGAGCTATCAGATATACTTATACATACGTCTAAAGACTAAAATGACTCTTAATTTCATCATCATTTACTGATTACTGATTGTCTTAATTTATATATTTTGTCTAATTACACGTACAAAACCATTTATTAAACATAAATCAAATTAACCATTAAAACTATCAACCAAATTTCATCAACAAATTTCTCGTTTCCGTCATTTAAAAACATAGGTGGTTACTCATTATATATATACTAGCTTTAATAGCCCATGCGTTGCACGGTGGCTAAAAAAGTTGGTATAGTAATACGTTAATATTTGTACATATTGTATGTGTTATATATTAAGTACATGTTGCATCTACAACTAACAATATGTTAAAAAAGTTGGTGTAATAAGTTTTAACGAATTCAACAATAAAATTGAAATTACCTCGGTAAACAATTTATGTGGTATGACGTTGTACATCGACTCCAAATAGCAAACTGCATGTTTTCCAGCTTCATCTTCTATGTGCATACAAATAGCACATTTGTGAGAAGGATACATGAACGGATCATTTGCATCAATGTCTTCTTTAATTTTTATCTTAAAGTCTGTTGCCCAACTCAAATAGCGATACAAAATTTATTCAAGGTGATTTGATGTGAAAAAAGTAGAAACTACAAAATTGATTCGAGTTAAAAATCAGTTATCTTGTTTCAACACCAGTATTTAATGAATACGCCATTATCAATTTAATAACATGTACTGTGACTTGCATCTGGATATCAAATATGGCCAACATAAGGGTCCTTTATGTGGAAAAATGGTTCATTAAAAAAAGTCAACATTTCAAAATTCAGTCTCAACAATTGAAATGATGGTATCTGCACATCTAGAATCAAGTAAATTGTTACCCACCACTATATTGAGTATAAAGCTACATGACCACACATAAATATAGCATCCCTATTGATGCAGGTAGTTAACCATGTTAATATAGCATCCCTATAAGCTTTCAATTTCAACAAATGACATTCCAAAAATAAAATCTTTAGTAGTGAGAAAGGCACCATGATTATCATATTTGACTAACTAATTATTAATAATCACAATTGCAAACATGAAGTGTTTTGGAGCCACACGCCCACACCAGCCCGACCCAATACGTACCAAAAAATAACATATTTTGACCCATTACCCACTAAATCCCAATAAAAGAGATAAGAGAAAAAAGAACATACCTGCTGGAACATACTAAGAGATGCCAAAATGGATCCCCTGATCCACACGCTATAATACAATGGTCATACAGACCCAAACACAAAAATGAAAGGGATTGCAATAGCTGCTATTAACCAACACCCAAACACGTATCTTGTGTTAAATAAAGAACATATCTTATTATTAGACCCATGTACATAGTTACTATTGTGGGTCATTTAGACCCAAACACGAAAAACATGAAATTTGTTCAAAATTCATGTACACAGTTATAGTAAAATGGGTCATTTAGACCTAAACATATCAAAAAGGAACTGAAGGAGACTACAACTATAACAAATGTATTAGAAAAAATTTTAGTGCCATCTATTGAAGGTGATTCTTTATTTATTATATTTCCTTCTTTATAATTGGTGAAACTTAATAGCAGTTGCCTATGTCTATTTTAAGAAATTCAAGGAGTTCATTGAAGGCTTGCAGCTACCCATGTCTATTTTGGGATTGAAACTGAAAGAATGGAAAGAAATCCAAACCTACATTTGAATCCCACACACTGCTAAATTATCAACCTAATATGGTGATATAAATATCATAAATTATCAACCTAATGAACTTACAATTTGTTTCAAAGTCTAGAGGAAAGTTCAGATTTATAATCGGAGTGACCAGTGACCTACATAAGAAAAAAGATATAAATAAAATATTTAAGCAGTTAACATAGTAGAAATAGAACATATACTCAAATTGTCCCTTACCTAATGCTACTAATCTTAAATCATAAAAGTGCAACATCTGACATCTTAAACAAATGTTATTGTTGGCGCTTCACGTGTGTCAAATTAGGACTTAATTTTGTATCATGGCAATTAAACAATCCAAGGGTATTAATCGATTTGAGAATAGTTAAGTGGAATTGAGACTTACACATTTTCGAATGAGACTAAAGGAAAAGATGTAGTCAACAATCGCTGATTTGAAAAACCCTAATTTTACATACACCCTAATCGTCCATGGGAATTAAAACCCTAATTGAATGAGATTCGTAGTGAAGAAACCATCCAGTAACAATCGTTTTGAAGAACATGTAGTCGATAATTGTGGTTTAATTACGGAACCCTAATTGAAGAACGGGTAGCGATTTGAAAGAGAGAAAGATACGGTTAGAGAGAAAGAGAAGTTATTTTTTTTTGTTTTAAAAAATAGGCGTATGAAAGCTTGACAAATGGCAGAACCTGAGGGAATTGCAAAAGTAATTAGAGAAGATTAAGGGGTAATTATAGGGAAGACACGTGGATTAACCATGTGCTTTATAATAGGTTATATATATATATATATATATATATATATATATATATATATATATATATATATATATATATATATATATATATATATATATATATATATATATATATATATATATATATATATATATATGGGCATGATCAATGGGGAAGTAACCAATTGGGGGGAAGCAAATTTTTTTTTTTCGTTTTTTTGAAAGAAAAAAAATTTCGGCATCAAGATCACACGAAAATATGAACATTTAGAAGAGACACTTCGTGATGAATGTTATTATTTAGGCGGAAAAACGATCGACAAAAATAACATTCAAGATAATATTGTTCGTGAAGAATATGAACGTTTTTTTTTCCATGTTTTGTGAAGTAAAATTTAGCCCGGTTTAGAGTTTAGGGTTTAGGGTTTGGTGTTTTGAGTTTATTCCATAAACCCAAAACACCAAACCCTAAACCCTAAACCTTAAACTCTAAACCATTCGTGTTAAAAACTCAATCTAAATCCTAAATCTAAACCCTAAATCTAAACCCTAAACCCTAAATTTCTAAACCCTAATATCTAAACCCTATAAACCCTAATATCTAAACCCTAATATCTAAAGCCCAATAGCTAAAACCTCAAAATACGCTCGAAAAACACGATAATTGTTATATATTACTTCTTCGAGCGTTTTTCCGCCAAAATAAAAATATTTATCACAAAGTGTCTCTACTAAATGTTCATATTTTCATCACATCTATAATGTTCGTGAACAAAGTTTTTTCAAAAAACGAAAAAAAAAAAAAAAGTTTTCCGCTTCCCCTCGAATGGTTACTTCCCTCTTGATCCTACCAATATATATATATATATATATATATATATATATATATATATATTTGTGGAGATCATGAGCTGGCTTACCTATATAGTGATTAGCTCATGAGTTATCATGGTTACTTCTTGTTTAATACAAGAATACTTCTGCCATTCACAAGAATGATTGGTTGTAGAATACAGATGTCAATTAAGTAAGATTGTAGTTTTTATTTACAATTTTATAAATTAATAAAATAATACGCTTTTTGTCATTTTATGACAAAAAATGATGATAGTAGTTTGTCATGACATCAAATAGTTTATTATTTCTTCTATCCCTTTCGGTCTTGTAATGAAACTAAAGTTATTTATTTGTCTCAGAAACAACATAGATACGAAGTCTTTGTACAAGTTATGAAACCAAACTCACATCTTGAATCTTGAGTATCCATTTGTTTTTACATAATTAAACTAACAAGGTTTCATACTTTCATGCTTCACACTATTCTATTCAGGAATTACGAATACTTTTTATTCAAATGCACACAACCTAATTTGACTATTGCATAATCATTTTTATTACTTCCTCTAGTCGCTCTAAAATATTCTGCTAATAAGATTTCATACATAAATCCTCTTATAGTATATCAGTACTTCAACCATTGATCTATTTTGAGATTATCGTGTTAATACATTGAAATCCCCTTTTTGGTCAAATATATACTTGTGCTTATGATCATCTCCTTCTTTAATCCTATTACAATATGATGACCTTTTGTGGGGTACGTGCATAGACTAAAAGCTTAATTAACTCGCATTACCCTTTAACAAATAAAAATGTGTAATTTTATAAAAAGAAGTGCTAATTACCCATTTCCATAAACAAGATAAGGGTAAATTATTGGGAAAAAAAAAACAAATACTAATACATTGTTTTGTATTTGTAGATTTTTTTTCTGCTAAAAATGATAACATATACGGTATAAAACAAGAGACTTCGAAGCTCCGAAAGAATCAACAACCAAAAAAGAACCGAGCTTAAAGCAAGAAATACAAAGAAACGAAGCTCGCAGTAAACCTAAATATCTAAACAACATAATGAAATTACACAAAAAATACAACACCCAACAAGAAGGAAAAAGAGGGCGATCAATCATATCAAGCGAAAGACGAGCGATTAGCAACCATCTTCCCCCGGATCTCACTAAGCGTCCTTGATGAAAACTCCAAATTTCAACCATCTTCCCCCCTGTATTTGTAGATATAAGTAGTATTAGCTAACCTTTTATAACAAATGGATCACAATCTAAAACATCATATAGAGGTACATTCACCTGGTAATAAATTTTTAAGTGAGTCAGCAGGTACTCAGGTAGCAACATAAAGGATGTCACATCTTTATATTAAAAGTTATATAAAGATCTTTTAGGCTATGTATGTAGGGATTATATTAAAGCCCAATAATAATGAACTTGAGGGTATTCATGTTATATTATATATATTTAATCATGATCTTTAACGCGATGTATTTAATCAGTCATTTAGTCACTAGGTTTGAAAAATGTTGTATATATATTTAATCACGATCTTTTACGCTATGTATGTAGGGAATATATTTTATTGTAACAAACGGAGATTCATGTACCGACAATAGTAATGAACTTGAGGAGAGATCAGGTAATGCATTAAAGCCCAATCGAGACATCAGGCCCACGAAACTCTATTCTTTTGAAACTGGGGAAAATAGGAAAAGGGGGCCCAATTGAATCAAAAGGAGTAGAGCCCAAATTAAACGTGGATCCACTACTCACACCTTAATGCGTCCCACCTTCAAAACGATGAATCATTGGACGATTTAGGTTGCGATCATGTTGTTGCGAAGAATTTTGTTGACGTAGTTCCTGAAACATTTAATGTGCAAGGGAATTAGGTTACAAACTCTTATGATCTTCCAAGGTTTAATCAAAGGAAGACCGAAACTAACCAGGGACGAACTGGAAGTTAGCGTCGGACTTAGCCTGAGTTTAGAACTCACTCTCAAAACCAACCTTGAAGGAGGAGGGGATACTTAGACTTATAAGTTATCAACCAATCCCATACTTGGCCAATGTGGGATTTATTTGATTCATTACAATACCCCACCCTTAAGGACCAACGTCCTCGTTGGTCACGGTTGAAACCCTTCCTTGAGCCCAAGCCACCACTCCGAGTTGTCGGGACCAGCAAGGTGAGTTGCTCTGATACCATTTGTTATGATATTACAAGGATTAATCGAAGGAAGACCGAAACTAACCAGGAATGGACCGGAAGTTTGCCTCAGACTTAGCCTAAGTGCATAACTCATTCCTAAAAGATAGTTTGAAGGAGGAGGGGGCACATAGACTTATAAGTTATCAACCAATCTCATACTTGGCCAATGTGGGATTTATTTAATTCATTAACAAACAAGATTGTGTTAATGATGGAAAAGGTGCAGTTCCTGAAACAACGAATTGTAGGTTGTCTTTGTCTGTTAACAACTTGGGGGTAGAAGAGTTTGGTGCCCAATTGGGCATCAATTGGGATGAGCCTCATGTGAAAGCATGAGATTCAGTGTGCTCCTTCGAGTGATATAAGTTCAAATGAAGATCATATTAATCAATATTCGTGAATTCGGCAAGGTGGAAAAAGGAAAACGGGTTGGGTTAAAAGTTTGTGTTATTCAGAAACACTCATGATATTGTAGCCCGGAAACAAAACTCACAGTATTTGATCACTTCATAGAGATGATACGGGGTTCGTTGGAATTTGGATACATTCATAAAAAGGCTATTGGTGGTTCGGTGGATGTTGTTGGTCCAGAATACAAATGCATTTACGCTGTTGAAAGAAACTTTTTCTTGTGATTAAGGGCGATTGGTTTGGCATGATAAGGAGATGGTGGTTGTAAATGTATATGGCCCGCATAACGAAGATCTAAAAAAGAAATTGTGGGAGAGTCTTGAATGCTTGATACAGTTTGGTAATGTGGCATGTGTCATTTGTGGAAATTTTAATGAGGCTAGACAAAGTTCCGAACGTCAGAATTGTATCTTCATAGATAATCGGGCCAATATGTTTCACGAATTCATTGATTAAATGCAACTTCTAGAGGTTCCATTAGGTGGTAAAAAAATTTACAAGGATATGTGTTGATTCCCCTAAATAATTCAGAATTTAATAATGAATAAACATGATTAATAATTGTAATGTGCAGCCAACATAGGTTTACTTGAATATTTCTAAGTCTGTAAACAACATTTTATGTTGTGTCTTAAGTGTTTTTTGTGCCGCATTTACTATCAGCACAAGATAGTTGAAGATTAATGGATTCTTCAAAACAAGTAGAAGGATGATGCTGACATAGCAGAAGATCAAAGAACCAACAGAAAACACTTAGAAGAATTATGTTTATCAAAGACATAATTGTTTCATGTGTTGTCTATATCCATCGTGTTATTCAACTGACATCGAAGACTAAGTTGAAGAGAAAAGGACACAAGTCAATGGCTGACAAGTGACCTTACAAGACAACAGTGGAATGCGGAAGTATAACTCATGCGCAGTTCATGGTTATACTTTGTCAACGCCTTGGGAACATAAATTCTATTTGTTTATTCAAATAATGTGTTCATCCATTTTGGGTTGTTCATGAGTTAGCTTCAAAACAAAAAAAACCCACGTGACTTCTGATTTAGCTGTCTGCTAAAGTGCAAACATCCAAGTAACCAGCGGATAATAGAACCATTATATGGTCAATATACTCTCTATAAATAGACAAGTCCACAAATGTAATATTTAGTAATGTGAGATTTTAAACTATCGAGTCTATAAAATCTTGTATATTCTTTCATTGTCCGAGCTATCAAGGAGTAATATGCATCAACCTTTTATCTATTCCGTTCTAAGATAATAATAATATTATTTGAGATTAAACTGAGTTTTTTTTTTTTTTTTTAAAGTTTTTTTCACAAAAGCTCCTAAAAGCTTTATACCAAACATACCTATGTGGTATAATATTTATAGGAAAATTGGTCAAAATACCCTTATTTTCAAAAGTCTTTAACAATATGTTCTCAGAAAATGGAAATTAAAATAATACCCCTTATCCACGCATCCTGCACCACGCATGATGAGTGTATATTGGTGCGTGATGTGTGGTTACCAGAAAATGATCGAAACACACACTTTTACTCGCGAACACGCACCATACACCAAGCACCACGCATCGTGCGTGGTGCATGGTGCTTGTTGGGGAAAAACTTTGAATGACCATAATTTTTAACTCGTAGCTCCGATTTAGTTACCATTTTTTTTGAATATGTGTATCTTATCGAGATCTATCCGTTGGAACGCTCCTATGCAGATGCGTTTTTTTAATAACTTTGTAAATGCTCAAATTACGAAATGTGACATTTATTTAAATTGATTGAGGGGTATCATATACTTTTAGTCAAGATTGATGACAAATTTATCGTATCACAAAATAGTATGGTTTATAGCAAGTAATTAGCGGTCAAAATATGTTAAAAAGTCAAAATCAAACAAAAACGGCGAGGTGCATGGTACGTGGTGCTTTGTACTTGATACGGTCATTCAAAGTTCTTCTACACCATGCACCACACACAATGTGTGGTTCTTGGTGCATGGTGCATGTTCCCGCGTAAGTGCATGTTTCAGTCATTTTCTCGTAATCACGCATCACACGCCAAGATACACGCATCATGATGCGTGAAAAAAGGACATTTCTTGCAATTTTCCATTTTTTAAAGGCATATTGTTAAAGACCTTTAACGGGTATTTTAATCAATTTACCATATTTATATATTTATATCGTAGAGTTGTTATCACTTGAATCCAATAATTTCCTTGAAATCCAACGAACCAATCAGAGCGCGACATGTGGTACTACAATCACATGTGATTGAAAAAAAAAATATTTAAAAAAAAATTTCAAAAAAAAAAGTTTTTTACAAATTTTTTTTTTTAGATTTTTTTTAATTTAGTATGCAAATCCAATCACATGTGATTGTGATTGTAAAACTCAATCACATGTGATTCTGCATGTAAAATTCAATCACATGTGATTCATAATTTTTTTTTATTCACATATGATTTGGATTTGACATGTAGAATCACATGTGATCCACATGTGATTGGCATGCAGAATCACATGTGATTTACTGCATGTCAAATCCAATCACATGTGATTGAAAAAAAAATTAAATTTTTTTTATTTTCTGAAAATAAATTCAAATTTTTTTTTTAAAATTTCGAATTTTTTTTTTGAAAATAAAAAAATTTGAATTTTTTCCCCAATCACATGTGATTGTCGCTCCTCATACCACACATTGATCGCTTTAATCTAACCTAAAAGTTAAATTCATTTAAATATTCCTCTTGTATCGTATATTTATTTACCCAACTTTTTTATCGAATAAAAAGTCGGATATATCTGGGTCATCTATACGTCTTAACGGGTCGTCTTTAAACCGTAAGCCTAATGGGTCATGCCCAAACCTTCTTTTTGCTTCTTCAGTGTAGCTGACTCACGCGGCTTGCTTATCCTCCTTCTCCTTATGTTGCTTGAATCTAATAATAGTTCATCGATTAAGTTTCTCATCTGATGGTAATCAAAGGTAATTACTTTTTTTCATAGCTCATACCTTCTACTAACTGTTTATATGCATAATGTATATATGTACGCAAGAATTTAAACAATATTTGTGTTCTTTACTGTGTTGAATGTCATCATATTCTTCTATAAGCTTGCTAAAGTACATGTTAGTGACCCGATTCTACCAACACATTAACCTGTTAAATATACATGTTATAATATGACATGCACACCAAGTGTTTGATAAAATGTCTTCCAAACAAAACTTCTACTTGGAACTTGTCACAAATTTTAGAACAAATATCTGTTGGTTCTAAAAGTGAAATTTCTTTTCATTTGATGTCTACAGATTCCATGCTGAATAATTACACCCAAAAAACTGATTTTGGTACTTTTGAGATGTATCTTTAATCTTTGTTACTATGTGTTTGGTGACCAAACCATCATTTTATGGTGGCTGGTGCATCAACTTTTGTTGAATCTTTTTACAAGTTTATCTGTTGCTATATGATAATCATTCTATGTAATATATTTCACCTTGATTATAGTATAATTGATCACAAATTTCTTAACCGGTTAGTCTCGTTTAACTTTTGTTAAATGCATTATGCGTTAGATTAGCTGCACTTTGGTCACTGTTCAATAATCACCATGACAGATATTTATCGATACATGTATATCAGTATATGTATATGTATATATCAACACCTTTACCTCATATATTGTATAATTTGCAGGACTCTAAACAATTATGACTGCAATAATTCTCATTATCACAAAATGATGACAACAGTTCTTTAGTTTAACCTTACAATCTCTCATGCATTCGTTTAGAATTTCAGTTGGTAGGACCCGCCGGTTCTCGACTTCTTCCAAAGAACCTTCTGTGGTCCCGTTTATTTCTCCCCTTCATTACATACGAGCCAGAGCCCCAAAACCTGAGCCTCCAACTGAACCCTCACCCGAACCTCCCAAAAAATCAAAATATATATCTCATGAGTCAGCTATCACGATGATCAAACGTGAAAAAGATCCGCACCGCATTCTTAAAATTTTCAACATGGTAGCTAATCAAAGGGGTTTTAGTCACAACCATTCAACGTATGCTGTTACTCTCCATAAACTCGCTCGTTTGAAGAAATTTGAAGATGTCGATTCTGTTCTTCATCAAATGACGTATGAAACGTGCAAATTTCATGAAAGTATATTTCTTGATCTCATGACAAATTTTTCAAAATCTTCACATCATAAAAGGGTTATTGAAATGTTCAACACAATCCAACCTATTGTTCGCGAAAAACCGTCGTTAAAAGCTGTCAGCACGTGTCTCAATCTTTTAGTTGAATCGGGTCAGGTTGATTTAGCAAGAAATTTCCTCGTACATGCGAAAAAGACGCTCGATTTACATCCTAATACGTGCATCTTCAACATTTTGGTCAAAAATCACTGCAAAAATGGAAATCTTGATTCTGCTTTTGAGGTGGCTAATGAGATGAAATTGAATGAAATCTCGTACCCTAATTTGATCACGTATTCAACATTAATGGAAGGTCTTTGTGCGAAAGGAAGACTTGAAGAAGCAATCAATCTTTTTGAAGAAATGGTGTCGAAAAATCAAATCGTTCCCGATGCGTTGACTTACAATATTTTGATTAACGGGTTCTGTCGTGGTGGGAAGGTTGACCGTGCTATGAAGATAATTGACTTTATGAAGAAAAACGGGTGTAACCCAAATATATTCAACTACTCGAGCTTAATGAACGGGTTTTGCAAAGAAGGAAATTTACTAGAGGCGAAAAGAGTGTTTAACGAAATGAAAGATGCCGGATTACGTCTCGATAAAGTCAGTTACACTACTTTGATCAATTGTTTGTGTAGAGCCGGTGAGATTAATGAAGCGATCGGGTTTTTAAAAGAAATGGAATTACAAAATTGTAAAGGCGACACGATTACTTACAATATTATACTTACGGGATTATGTAGATATGATAGGACATATGAAGCGGTTCAAATGTTAGAGAGGTTGCCTTATGAAGGTGTTTATTTGGATAAGTCAAGTTATAGAATTGTGTTAAATTCTGTAATTAAAATAGGGGATTTGCAGAAGGCCACAGGGTTGGTACGTGTGATGGCGAGTAGAGGATTTATTCCTCATTTTGCTACGTCTAATGAGTTGTTGGTTAATCTTTGTGAAGACGGGAGGGTTGCTGATGCAGCGATGGTGTTGTCGTTGTTGGTGCAGATGGGGTTTAATCCTGAGTTCGGAGTTTGGAATCGGCTTATTGAGGTTATGTGTAGGGAACGAAGGTTGCTGGATACGTTTGAACTTCTTGATGTGTTAATAAAAGATATCGAGTTGTGAAAATCGAGATGAATGTAAGATTTTCACTGCATGATGTACAAGATTTTTTCTGTAAAAAATTTTTTGCTGCAAAGTTTTGAGTCATTTATCTAGTGCATATGCACATTGCTTCTCCCTGTACCATTTTTCTCTATTATTGATTTCATTATTTCTTATGCATAATATTCATTTTTTACATTAAATAAATTAGACTTAAAATCACATATTATTATTTATATATCATACCCACTATATTACTATATAAAACGAGACCTGTAAAGTAACACAAAATTGAGTTGGAAATATGAGGAGGTCAGGCAAGTTTGTACTTTTACCCTCTACATTATTTCTTACATGTTTCGTTGCGTACTTTTGGTTTCGTAGATCGTTTGTATTTTGTTAGCATTGTTTCGGTTTAGTTAAGATGAGACTCGATATAGATAGTTCGTATGTTTAGATGCTTTCTAGATTCGAGCCTCATCGAAGTTCTCTTTTATATATCTTGCTGGATTCGTTTTCTTTTCAAAAAGGTTTTCCGTTTTTATACACGTCTTTGTTTTCTTCGCCAAAAAAAAAATGCTTTACTACAATAAATAGATAATGGAATATCATTACTAACTGATTTAGTATGATTAATCATGTCGTATTGATCCGTCAAATCTGACCCTTTTCATCAAGGGAAATTAATCGTTTTACATGCAACGCATGCAAATTTGCAAAGCAAATCCATTAATTTCCCTTTCATTATCATTATTCGACATACATCTAACCCATTTAGCATACGTAGATTTGGGCAAGATGTTACCTTCTACTTATAGTCCAAACCCAAAAACTTCAAGGTTTAAGGATCATCGTCTAAAAACACTATTATCATTGGATGAAAATTGTAAAGTATGCACAGCACAATCATCAACACCAACTCACATTTTCCAAAGAAAACTTGTACAAATCCAGAGTAGGAAGTACAAACAATACACAACTCACAGTAGCAGTATCCTACTTCGAATTTGTCAGTTCCCGACCTGGAAAATAGACTATGGAAAAGGGTGCCAAAGGTTTTTAAGCATTAAGCTAAAGTTGATACTTGATAGCAGTGATACAAAATTTTACAAAGTAGTTTGCAGTAGTAACATAAATCAAGAACTGCAAATTCATCACTTGTGCACTTGCACCGCAGTGACATCAACTGCGTCATATGTACCAAAGTTTGTGCTTCACAAGATGGAGGTCTTCATTCCAAGGCCGTTGCATGTTAAGATAAGGCCCTTGTAACGATTAAGATAATCCTGCACTCCACATGGTGTTAAAATGAGTCGATGAAAAAGTAATTAGATTGAAGTTAAACACTTAATTGTGATGATAACTGATCTATGAAGATGCTTACAACGATGTTATAATCATAGAGGTATAACATTCCTTTCCTGTCGTACTCTTCTTTACGGGTAGGATCACTTAAAACTGTAAAGGGAAGTATATGATAATCAAACACTGGATTACTCGCTGTTAGGCAAGAAATTCATATGATCATAAGAAAAGAATAAAAAAATTAGACCTTGAAAAATTGTGCAAATTGATGGTGCAAATACTAGGTTATGCTGCCAATACAAGTACTTTTGGTATAGTTTGATTCTTTAACTTTTATCCTTGGTCTTTGTAGAACTCCTATCCTAGTCTCAAAAGGGAGTTTTTTTTTTTTTTTAATTATATTTTTCTTTTAGTAGACCTATGACAAATTTATAAATTTTATACCAGAACTAAACCAAACACCCTGAGCCATGGCATTAGCTCGTAGGGGTTTGTAGAAACTGACTATCTGTAGAATAGCACATGTCTAGAAACACATTAAGCTGCATACAACGTTGTTTCGGGGATATAATATTTGTAAAACTGTGAATATACAGGGTTTCAACCATCCTATAATCCTAAAATGCTAAAGTAATTAGGAAGCACTTACCTCTTTAGTATGCATTTTCTAAAAGTTAACCAATAATAGGAAGACACTCATACGTTGAGCGCATAAACAAACACACGCTTAGGTTAAATCTTTCGTGCTTCTACTTTCCTTAATACATCCCTATTACCTAAACCATCAATAAAAGACTGATAAAATGCCAACCTCTGTATGCTTCATTTATCTCTTGAAACTTAGACGTAGCACTATCTTCGTCTTTTTGTTTGTCCGGATGCCATTTCTGTTCATCAATATAAACAAAAATCCCTTAATCACTAGATCACAACACAAATACTAATCACCAAAAACTTCAAACATTAACTTCATAATCCACCTTAAGTATTAATTGCGAAATTGGAGAATTAGGCTCTCTTTTTTTTTTTCACTATGCATTAATACAGAATTGTGAATTGTACGAATATAAAACCCTAGATATGTAAAAGACTTACCAGAGCTAATCGAATGAAATTGGAACGAATTTCATCTTCGGTAGCTTCATAATCCACCTCAAGTATTCGATAATAATCCTAATTGAGAAATTTAGTCGAAATTACACACACATAAATAAATACTTTATTATTATTATTTATGCATATAAAAATGAAAAAAAAAAATGAGGAATCGGAGAAATAATACTGAATACCTTGGGTTTAGAAATAAGGGAAATATAATCGAAATTGAGATGCGAAGTGTCTTGTTGTTGTTGTTCGTTGGTGTTGTGATTAACAAAATCGCCTTCTTCTAATTCTTCACGTGTCATTGTTGCCCTGGTGGTTGCCGTTGTTCATTAGCGGTGGAGATGCAGCGGCAGATATTTATGAGGTTTTTATTTTTTGGGTTTCCCGGCGAGATTTTGTTTATGTGATCGGGATAAATCTCAATATCTCATCAACAGTTTGTTTAACTGTTTTTTTAAGAAAAAAAATATATCCATAATAGTCTATACTCCATTATTTTGTTAAAATTTTAATTTCCATGATCATAATACAACCTGTCACTATAATTGTTATTGTTATTGATATTGTGAATAACAGTTAATCATTTTGTCAAGGGACTATACAAGTACAACACCACTAAACATAAACATATTTGAAAGTAGTGTTGATATACAACACAAGAAAATATGTATAATTATTGTACTAATAAAAATTATAGAAACTTAGTAGAATACTAATTATTCCATATACGCCTTCAAATTAATATACGTAGTATTTGTTAAAAATTCTCGCAAGTTGCAAGGAAACTTTGAGAACCTTTAACATTTAGATTTATTGATAATGATAATGACCAATAAAATCATAACCTTGATTTATCAGTCACGGCTGATCGTATGGTCACTGCTGATCATAAGGTCACGGAATTTTCTTGTGACTTTGCGTCTTGCGAAGTTTTGCTATTCTTATTATTACTTGGGTTTGGCTATCTTGCCCTAAGAGCACAAGATAAGAATGATTAAATACACTCAATGTTTCCATATATAATTCAAATTTCATTTATTGAACTCATTTCATTTTCATTTATACATTACTATTAATTAGGATTCACATTAACTTTGGAAAATTATACTTCATTTAATGTGTTTATCATGTACCCTTAAGACATTATTTAGCCGATATGTAAATATGTAATGTGTAAGTGTCATACCCCGTCCTAATTCACCTGGACGAAGTCATCAACATCTGGTCTCATTGCGAGGTACTGACCTAAATATGCCATGAATGACTCCAAGTAATATCTTTAAAATGAGCAAATGCACAACGGAAGGTTTCTTTCATACCTGAGAATAAACATGCTTAAAAGTGTCAACCAAAAGGTTGGTGAGTTCATAGGTTTATCATAACAATCATTTCAATATATTAATAGACCACAAGATTTCCGTTTATAAATATATGTACACTCGCAAGTGTATAAAAGTATTCTATAAGTTGTTGAGCGCTTCGGTAACCATACTTAACAATTAATGTGGCATATTCCCTTTATTATGAAATCTCCCTACACTGTACCAAGTGTAGTAAAAACGAAGTACTATGCAACCATTTATGATACAAGAGCGACTAGCCCGGTTGGGGTGGTCAAACCCGATAGATCTATTAATAGGATTCGCGCTTACATGTTCTTCCAACATGTAAATATTAGTTACCAAGCTATTAGGGAAGATATGCAAGGTGGTACAACTCAACGTAGAATATATTTTAAGTACTTATGTCTATTTCGTCAAACATAAAAGCAGCGCATGTATTCTCAGCCCAAAAATATATATTGCAAAAGCAATTAAAAATGGAGCAAATGAAACTCACAATACTGTATTTTGTAGTAAAAATACATATGACGGCATTGAACCACTGAACAATGCAGGGTTGTCATTTGATTCACGAACCTATATCATTTGTATATATATTAACACACATATTTGTAATCAAAAAAATATATATATAATTTGTTGTTATTAATATACTTGTTATATTATGTTATTTAGATAAATTTGATATATTTAATTTATCTGTTTTATATAATTATTATTCATCATTAATAATATCACTGTATTTTAAAGTTCATATATGATAAAAATATCTATTTATATATAAATTGATATCTATTATATATAGCTTAATTAATATTTTTTTTAAAAATAAAGATATTCATAATAATAATAATAATAGTATTAATAATAATAATAATAATAATAATCATAATCTTAATGATAATAATAATTATAATTGTATTTATAATTATGATAATAATAAAAGGTAACTAATACCTTTTTAGTAACATCGATAATAATAATAACTATAATACTTAGTAATAATACTAATAATTAATATAATACAATAATAATAATAACAATAACAATAATAATAATAATAATAATAATAATAATAATAATAATAATAATAATAATAATAATAAAAATGATAACAAAGATAATAATACTAATAATTATGAGACTACCTTTAAGAAATAAGCCTTTAAAAAATTACTGCCTCGTACTAGGCTCGAACCCCTAACCTCTCGAATACCCGTCAAACACTCAGACCAGTTGGGCTGTTGCCTGTTTTCTGATTTTATTACACTTCTTATTATTATAAACCGTCTTATTTATCTGTTCTATCTTGTAACAACCCAACCCGCG
Source organism: Rutidosis leptorrhynchoides (assembly GCF_046630445.1). Taxonomy (NCBI): domain Eukaryota; kingdom Viridiplantae; phylum Streptophyta; class Magnoliopsida; order Asterales; family Asteraceae; genus Rutidosis; species Rutidosis leptorrhynchoides. Next base: position 559,968,199 of record NC_092334.1, on the reverse strand, counting down.
ATCCATACGATAATTTTTTTTTTAATACAACACAATTACACGCCAAATAGATATGTAACCCATTACACGAGTTCCATTTAAAACGCACAACATTTAATTGTTTACAAAAGGCACGTGGCCACGAATAAAGTTTTGTACAAGTTTGACCCATTACAAAATGATAGTTTACAATCCAAACGACACTTCAAGCATAGTTTGGGACTAAACTACCCAAAACGTTGGGCCCACGTCAAAACTCCAACAAAGCATCATCACGGAACACCTAATGTCCGATAACCCCCTTGCCCTTAACTGCGCCTGCATCTAAAAAGATAAACAACGAGAGGGTAAGCTAACGCTTAGTGAATGCAATAATTATACATATACATATATAATACACCTACTTGCAAGCACTTACACAAATACCTCATACACGCTAACAATATACATAGCATACCATCGCAAGTATAACTCTAAACCATTCAAGGTCACAAACTAGCACAAACCATCGCATATATATAACCCGAATGATATAATATACTACAAGACAACGCGTAATTAAAGTTAACCAACACACAAGGGAATGGTACTTCGAATTTCCCATCGGTGTTCATAACGACCGTTAGTGTACAACGAAATATATCACTAACCCCAAGGCGACACGGACAACGAAATATCCGTTCAAGAAATCGTTAGTGTACAACGAAATATATCACTAACTCTTGGGCAATTTGGACAACGAAATATCCATCATTAGTGTACAATGACATATATCACTAACTCTTGGTGGTATAGACACATATACCCGGCCACATCCCCCGCCCTACAAATAGATACATTATATACGCACATGTATAATCATTCCACTCACCTCAAGACTCTTGTGGAAGCTAACCGAGCTTGCAAACCTTCAATGTAACGTACCTATTACATTATGCATTTATTAACATACAAACTAGTTGAATTAAATGCCAACCACAACCCTTGAGCATTTAATGACCCGTTTGCATTAAAAGACTCAACTACACCCAAAACCGCCCATTAATGGCCATGCCTCGTCATAAATCACTAAAAGCTAGTGATTAGGGTTTAATAACATCAACTAACATAAACTTGGTGTATTTCACACCCATTTCACCCAATTAGGTCAACTAGTGTACTTTTGACTCTTTGACTCACAAATCAAGTCAAACTTACACAATAACAACTCGTTCATCATTTCAAAAGTGCATTAATGACTAACAACATCATTTAGCACTTATATCCTCAAATCACAAGACCAAACCCTAGATAATAGCTATTTAGGGTTTCCTTTCAATAATCCAACCCAAAAACCCACCCATTTAACCCTCAAATGGGTCACACTAGTTCCATATGAACCAAACCCTAGTTTAAACTAGTTAAAACTCAAGACTTAGAGTTAGAACTTACCAAGACTATGAATGTGTAGCTAGAGATACGATGAACAACTTTAATTCTCGCTTCTAGGATTGATTCACAAAACTTCACCTTCAAATCTTAAGTTTAATCTAAGTGGGTTTTAGGATTTGAGAGGAAATTAAGAAAGAAAAAAGAAAAGAAATGAGAATAAAGAATAAGTGGTTGATATTAAAGGCTCCATCCAGATCTACACGTGAAAAGACCAAATTGCCCCTAAACCCTATTTAATTTTAAGTGGAATTCGGAGTCAGAACTGTAGAATTGCCGCGACGCGGCACCTTTGTCGCGGCGCGACATAAAGAAGGAAAAACCACCCTTCTTAACTCAAGTTCTGATCTGGATTTGCTTTGTTTGTCGCGGCGCGGACCTGTTTGTCGCGGCGCGACGTTAGCCTAGGTCTTGTCACTTCGACTACAATCATAAAACAAAGGTTCAAACACAAGCACAACAACTTTCACCCATCCTATGCACGTCTAAACCTCGACCTTAAGTCTCACACGACTCGACGCCAAACATGACACATTCATATACGCGTACACGCACGCATTTGAATATACCTATGTATATATACACACATATACATATATGCACTTACACCTAACTAACACTTTAGTTCATTTAATCACATGACGAGTAAGTTATAAGCGTACTATTGATTAAGTACGTACCTTTAGACGCGTACGGGAAAATGGGGTGTTACAACTCTCCCCCACTTAAATCGGAGCGCGTCCTCGCGATCCAAGCCGCATGACACGAGGGAAGATAAACCAACACAAATTCTTCGGGCTCCCAAGTAAACTCGGAACCTTTACTACGACGCCATTGGACCTTAAAGGTCCTCACCTCTTTGTTACGCAACATTTTTACCTTCACATCGAGTATAGCAATCGGCTCTTCAACGTATTCTAACTTGTTTTTTAGCTCAATTTCGTCTAAAGGCATCCATGAAGAATCATCCGCAAGACACTTTCGGAGATGGGAAACATGAAATGTATTATGGATCTCCGCAAGTTCTTCGGGTAATTCCAAACGATACGCGACTTCACCAACATGAGCTAAAACTTTAAACGGCCCAATAAACCGAGGAGCTAACTTTCCTCGTTTACGAAACCGAATAATACCTTTCCATGGCGAAACCTTGAGCATCACCATATCACCTTCTTGGAATTCGATCAAACGTCTACGCTTATCGGCGTAAGATTTTTGCCTATCTTGCGCCTTTTTCAAATGTTCCCGAATCATAACGATTTTATCATTTGTTTCCAATACCAAGTCGGAGCTCCCGACTTCCCTTTGTCCCACTTCGCCCCAACAAATCGGGGTTCGACACCTTCTACCATACAACATCTCATACGGTGGCATTCCAATACTAGAGTGAAAACTATTATTGTACGAGAATTCCACCAAAGGTAAATGTTCATCCCAACTACCACCGAAGTCAATGATACACGCACGTAACATATCCTCCAATGTTTGATTCGTACGTTCAGTTTGACCGTCCGTTTGAGGATGGTACGCCGTACTCATATTTACCCTCGTACCCATATCTTCATGAAATTTCTTCCAAAATCGAGAAGTAAAACGCGTGTCCCGATCTGAAACGATAGACTCGGGAATGCCATGTCTCGATATCACCTCTTTAATGAACATCTTCGCGAGTGCCTCCGACGAAATTGCTTCTTTAATAGGAAGAAACAACGCACTCTTCGTCAATCTATCGACAATCACCCAAATAGTGTCAAATTGGGTTCTTGCCGTTTTCGGCAACTTGGTAATAAAGTCCATGGTAATATGCTCCCACTTCCACATCGGAATTTCTAGCGGTTGCAACTTACCATACGGCTTTTGGTGTTCGGCTTTAACTTGCAAACACGTGACGCATTGCTCAACATACTTAACAACGTCGCGTTTCATGCCCGGCCACCAATAATCTTTCTTCAAATCATGGTACATCTTCGTCGCACCCGGATGTATGGAATACTTAGACTTGTGCCTCATCAAGAAGCACCTTTCGGAAATCACCCATCTTAGGTACCCACACTCTTCCTTGAAAAGACAATAAACCACGCGAACCCATTGTAATGAATTCTGATTGCCCCACAATTCGTTTCGCATGCTTGTTGTGAACGTAAGCCTCTATTTGAATCACACCAAGTTTTTCAAGAAAATTGTTAGTAATAATCATACGTAACAATCCCAATTGTAACGCCGGGTGGTGACTCTTTTGACTTAACGCATCCGCGATCACATTCGCCTTGCCCGGATGATAAAGTATCTCACAATCATAATCCTTCACCACATCCATCCATCTACGTTGACGATAATTCAAATCCCGTTGACCAAAAAGATGTTTCAAACTCTTGTGATCCGAATAAATCGTACACTTGACACCATACAAGTAATGACACCAAATTTTCAAAGCATGGACCACCGCTGCTAACTCGAGATCATGAGTCGGGTATCTCTTTTCATGTTCCTTTAATTGGCGAGAGGCGTAAGCGATGACTTTACCTCGTTGCATTAGAACACACCCGAGCCCATTCAAAGAAGCATCACAATAAACCGTCATATCATCTACACCTTCCGGCAATACTAAGACCGGAGCTTGACACAATTCTCTTTCAACAATTGAAAAGCGATTTCTTGCTCGTTCTCCCAATTGAACCTCGCACTCTTCCTTGTCAACTTAGTTAATGGAGAAGCAATCTTTGAAAAGTCTTGGATAAACCGACGATAATAATCGGCCAATCCGAGAAAACTTCGGATTTCCGTAGGCGTAGTCGGTTGTCCCCAACTCTTCACCGTCTCTATCTTCCCCGGATCTACTTGAATGCCATTCTCAAAACTTCAGATTTCCGTAGGCGTAGTCGGTTGTCCCCAACTCTTCACCGTCTCTATCTTCCCCGGATCTACTTGAATGCCATTCTCGTTCACAATATGGCCAAGGAATTGAACCTCCCTTAGCCAAAATTCACATTTTGAGAACTTAGCATACAACTTCTCCTTTCGCAACGTCTTCAACACACTACGCAAATGGTGTTCATGTTCTTTCATACTCCTCGAATAGACAAGTATGTCGTCGATGAACACAATTACCGACTTGTCCAACATAGGTTGGCACACTCGGTTCATAAGATCCATGAATGCCGCCGGTGCATTCGTAAGACCAAAAGGCATAACCACAAATTCAAAATGCCCGTAACGCGTTCGAAAGGCCGTTTTCTCAATATCTTCCTCACGGACCCGCATTTGATGATAGCCGGACCGTAGGTCAATTTTTGAAAAATACGTCGCACCTTGGAGCTGGTCAAACAAATCGTAAATCCTAGGTAATGGATAACGATTCTTGATCGTCACCTTGTTCAACTCCTGATAGTCGATACACATCCGCATACTTCCATCTTTCTTCTTCACGAACAAGACTGGAGCGCCCCAAGGCGAAGCACTCGGTCGAATAAAACCCTTCTCAAGTAACTCTTGAATTTGATTCAACAACTCTAGAATTTCCATTGGTGCTAAACGATAAGGAGTTTTAGCAATGGGAGTAGCTCCTGGAACCAACTCAATGCGGAAATCGACTTGTCTTTCCGCCGGAACACCCGGTAATTCGTCCGGAAAAACATCTTCAAATTCACTTACCACCGGAATTTCACGAATAGGTGGTGGCTCATCATGAGTATCAACAACATGAGCAAGGAAAGCCATGCCACCGGTAACAACGAGACGACGTGCCCGTGCAAAAGTGCATATCAGCACCGGTCTCCTTCGTTTATCACCATGAATAATTAACTCTCCCCCACTTGGGGTCTTCACACGAATAGATTTTTCATGGCACGCAATATCGGCTCTATTATGATCGAGCCAATCCATACCAACCACGATATCAAAATCACCCAATGTCATCGGAATGAGATCAATATTAAAGTTCTCAGAACCAAACAGAACATTACAATTCTTACACACATCAACCACTAGCACCGTCTTGCCATCCGCTATTTTGACTTCTACCGGACGACTTAACTTAGCTAACAGTTTATTAAGTTTAGGCACAAATTTTGGAGACACAAACGATAAATTTGCACCGCTATCAAATAGAATCCTTGCCAGATTAGAGTTAACCATGAAAGTACCTGAAACGACTTCATTGGATTGCTTGGCTTTGTCATTGGTCATCAAATAATTACGTCCCCTAGCCGACCCCGCCGCCTTCTCTATTCTCTTAACTTGATCATTTCGGAGTTCGGGACACTCCGACTTTCGGTGCCCTTCTTGTTGACAATTAAAACATGTGATCACATTAGTACGCGGTTTTGGGCAATCACGAGAGTAGTGACCTTTTTGCCCACAATTGTAACATGTGGTCACGTGAACACTAGGAGCACCCTTCTTCACGCTACCAACACTTTCGGATACTCCTTTACTCTTCTTGTTCGAAAAACTAGAAGCTTCAAACTTTCTTTTACTTGCCGCATAACTAACCGGACTCGGAGCTTGCGCTTCAATCCCCTTCGCCACCGCCAAAAGCTTAGCAAAAGTCTCAACATGACCGATACTAATTTTACCCTTCAAATCATCTCTAAGGGTTGCATGAAAGTCTTCCATTAGCATTTGATCATTTCCCGCATACTCGGGGCAAAAACGTGCCTTGGCGAGAAAGTTGGTTTTAAGAGTGTTTAGGTCCAAAGACCCTTGACGCATGTTCCTTAACTCGTTGCGTAATTTGGAAAGATCCGCTTGCGTACGATATTCAAGGAAAAACTCCTTCTTGAAATCCGCCCAAGATAACCCTATAAAAGCCGCATCACCCACCATGTCAATCTTGCCATCGAGCCAATCTTTAGCATGGCCCCTTAACAAACTAGTAGCAAGCCTTGTTTTCTTTTCGGGAGGGCACTCGGTCGTGCGAAAATAACCTTCAACATCGAAAATCTAAGCCGCACTCTTCATGGGGTCGGGATCCCCGTGAAAGTGAGGAGGCTTAGTCGCCAAGAAGTTCTTATAGCTAAACTCCAACTAATGTCCGATAACCCCCTTGCCCTTAACTGCGCCTGCATCTAAAATGATAAACAACGAGAGGGTAAGCTAACGCTTAGTGAATGCAATAATTATACATATACATATATAATACACCTACTTGCAAGCACTTACACAAATACCTCATACACGCTAACAATATACATAGCATACCATCGCAAGTATAACTCTAAACCCTTCAAGGTCACAAACTAGCACAAACCATCGCATATATATAACCCGAATGATATAATATACTACAAGACAACGCGTAATTAAAGTTAACCAACACACAAGGGAATGGTACTTCGAATTTCCCATCGGTGTTCATAACGACCGTTAGTGTACAACGAAATATATCACTAACCCCAAGGCGACACGGACAACGAAATATCCGTTCAAGAAATCGTTAGTGTACAACGAAATATATCACTAACTCTTGCGCAATTTGGACAATGAAATATCCATCATTAGTATACAACGACATATATCACTAACTCTTGGTGGTATAGACACGTATACAAGGCCCCATCTCCCGCCCTACAAATAGATACATTATATACGCACATGTATAATCATTCCACTCACCTCAAGACTCTTGTGGAAGCTAATCGAGCTTGCAAACCTTCAATGTAACGTACCTATTACATTATGCATTTATTAACATACAAACTAGTTGAATTAAATGCCAACCACAACCCTTGAGCATTTAATGACCCGTTTGCATTAAAAGACTCAACTACACCCAAAACCGCCCATTAATGGCCATGCCTCGTCATAAATCACTAAAAGCTAGTGATTAGGGTTTAATAACATCAACTAACATAAACTTGGTGTATTTCACACCCATTTCACCCAATTAGGTCAACTAGTGTACTTTTGACTCTTTGACTCACAAATCAAGTCAAACTTACACAATAACAACTCGTTCATCATTTCAAAAGTGCATTAATGACTAACAACATCATTTAGCACTTATATCCTCAAATCACAAGACCAAACCCTAGATAATAGCTATTTAGGGTTTCCTTTCAACAATCCAACCCAAAACCCCACCCATTTAACCCTCAAATGGGTCACACTAGTTCCATATGAACCAAACCCTAGTTTAAACTAGTTAAAACTCAAGACTTAGAGTTAGAACTTACCAAGACTATGAATGTGTAGCTAGAGATACGATGAACAACTTTAATTCTCGCTTCTAGGATTGATTCACAAAACTTCACCTTCAAATCTTAAGTTTAATCTAAGTGGGTTTTAGGATTTGAGAGGAAATTAAGAAAGAAAAAGGAAAAGAAATGAGAATAAAGAATAAGTGGTTGATATTAAAGGCTCCATCCAGATCTACACGCGAAAAGACCAAATTGCCCCTAAACCCTATTTAATTTTAAGTGGAATTCGGAGTCAGAACTGCATAATTGCCGCGGCGCGGCACCTTTGTCGCGGCGCGACATAAAGAAGGAAAAACCACCCTTCTTAACTCAAGTTCTGATTTGGATTTGCTTTGTTTGTCCCGGCGCGGACCCGTTTGTCGCGGCGCGACGTTAGCCTAGGTCTGGTCACTTCGACTACAATCATAAAACAAAGGTTCAAACACAAGCACAACAACTTTCACCCATCCTATGCACGTCTAAACCTCGACCTTAAGTCTCACACGACTCGACGCCAAATACGACACATTCATATACGCGTACACGCACGCATTTGAATATACCTATGTATATATACACACATATACATATATGCACTTACACCTAACTAACACTTTAGTTCATTTAATCACATGACGAGTAAGTTATAAGCGTACTATTGATTAAGTACGTACCTTTAGACGCGCACGGGAAAACGGGGTGTTACATATCTTCTCCTTCTCCTGCCTATTAAATCGACCAAAGTTCATTCCCTAAACGAAAAGTCAATTATCCAAACTTGTTTAGTTTCTTCATTAAACATATAACTAATTGTTGATTACAATTTATTTTAACATAATTGAAAAAAAAATTAACAGGAAAGGAACCTGCTGTTACGAAAAAAAATACATAAGAACTCCATAATCGATTTTGATTTCTGGAACGTTTTAGCCAAACATTACAACACGAAATATATTTCAAATCTATCCTAGAAACTTTCTCAGACATCAATTGAATCAGAAACATAAAAATGAACTCGAATTTAATCATTGTTCGTTCGTTTGACTTTTAGAAAATCAACTTTGACTCCAAAATTCGAACGTGATAAGAAAAAGTGGATCTTGAAACTTTCCAGATAGTTTATATGAAAGATTTTTAACATATCTGCATTAATAGATTTTTAAAATTGTTAAATTTTTTTTTGAAGAAACAAATATAATGTACACGAACAGAGCAGCTGTTGGTGTTCTTCCTATTTTCTGTTTGAATTTAATTACATAAAAACTGTTAAGTGTAATTGTGATTGATATTTGATAATGTGAAGTTGATTGGTATTTCATAACAACTAGAATGCATCGAGTTTTATAGCAAAAGAGATAGACAAGATTTATTCTATCAGGAAGAAACAATAAGAAAAAGATAAAAAAACGATATTGATTTGTACCTGTGATCTGTGATCTGTTGATGTTGATATACTTACCAATTAAGGAGACAAATTTAACAGAAGGATAGCGATTAGGAACTGAATACGCAAGTAGGCAAATTATTTGTATTATATACGTATATAAATCTGTATATATAATAATAACTGAATTCTTTTATATCTGATTATATATCCATTTATATAGCTATACTTATATAATTGTATTTATATGTATATCCGTTTATATATATCTGTTTTATTAAATTCTGTAATATTAATTTATGATATCAATCTATTAATAATTTTAATAAAAATAGGAACTAATAATAATGGAAATATAGTATTGATAATATTAATAATAATTCCATCTACATGATATTATTAATACTAAAAATAAAAGAAAAAAAAATGATAATAATAATATTATTATTAATACTAATAATAATACTAATCATAATAATATTAATAATAATAATAGTACAATGATTTATATATATATATATATATATATATATATATATATATATATATATATATATATATATATATATATATATATATATATATATATATATATTCATTTTCATATTAATAATTACTAATATAGATGTTAATATTGAAAGTAATAATAATATTACTATATCAACTATAATTTAATTTATAATTAAACTCATTATATTAGATATTAATATTACATATTATCAATTATGTAGTATATACATAATAATTTACATTAAACATTTAATATTCAACATTACAATATATATATAAAATCACACACACACACACACACACACACACACACACACATATATATATATATATATATATATATATATATATTTCAATAATAACTTACTTGTTCTATATATTATTTTACATTCTAGTTCAAATGATTAAAGTGTACTTTATTAATTTAAGATATTACATATTTACATATATACTTATATTTATATTGGTATGAATATATATATATATATATATATATATATATATATATATATATATATATATATATATATATATAGATATATTTATATATGTATATAATTTACATATTTATTTACACACAATTGTTCGTGAATCGTCAGGAGTAGTCAAAGGTCAAATGATTTCATATAAGCAGTTCAGAAATTTTGAGATTCAACATTACAGACTTTGCTTATCGTGTCAAAAATATTAAATCGTATTGAGAGTTTGGTTTAAAATTAGTCTCATTATTTTGACTATTTAGTCAAACGTCATATTTTGACTATTTATTTTGTAAAAAAAAGTTATATATAAATAAAAAAATTGTATATCTTCACAAAATAACTAGTACAGTATTAAAAACTTGAAGACAAAACATCAACAACCAACAAAAGTTACAAAACTATAAACAAAAGGGTCGATCCGTACACCACTTCAAATTTGTCATACACCACCAAATTAATTATTTAGACATTTTTACCCTTTCTTTTACACTATCAAATTTGTCATACACCACCAAATGAAGGGTATAAATGTCCAAATAATTTATTTGGTGGTGTATGGCAAATTTGAGGTGGTGTACGAATCAATTCCCATAAACAAAGTTCCAAAAAGCTCCTCTCCTCACCTTCTACATTTCAATGGCAGCTGCTTTCTCTCTCTAAAACTACGCCCTAGCTTTTATCGATTTCTTCCTTTCGTTCTCATGGCATCAATTTCTGGATTATACTCATCATCACCATCATCAAATTTAATCCCAAAATCACACTCACTATCAAAACCACAGTTTGTTGACCTTCTAAAACCCTCAAATTCCGTTACTTTTAGTAACAAACTTACCAGCAACGGATTGCTAACACATTCAGTCGCGCGTGATGTCGTATCCAAAACCTCCGCCAGTGCCGGCGATTCATCGCCGGCGCGTGTGAAAAAAGGATTGGAAACTGATCCTAAATTACTGTGGGAGAGATACACTGAATGGCTGTATCAACATAAGGAATTAGGGTTGTATTTGGATGTGAGTCGAATCGGGTTTACGGATGAGTTTTTGAAAGAAATGGAGCCTAAGTTTATGAAGGCGTTTAAGGATATGGAAGAATTGGAAAAGGGGGCAATTTCGAATCCTGATGAAGGAAGAATGGTTGGACATTATTGGCTTAGGAACCCTAAATTGTCACCTAATTCATTTTTGAGGTTGCAAATTGAGAATACACTTGAAGCTATCTGTTCGTTTGCTGATGATATTGTTGGTGGTAAGGTTAGTTTGTTTACCTAATTTACTTCGATTGTTGGAAGTTGTTTAAATTGGTAATTTAAATGTAGCTGGTTGAATTTGGAGTTGGACTGAGGGTTGACTTGGTTAGAAACTATGTTGATATTGGTATTGTTTGATTTTAATGGATAGAGAGACTTGTTAATTTGAGAAATTTATAATATTGGTAACTGATAGAAGATTATTTCATTTCAATACTTATAGAAGTTCAGACTATTTAGACTTTTTATGGTCCAACAAGCCATTTATATAGGATTTAAGCCATATGTATGTACGTATATATGTGCATACATATGAAATTTAGGTTTATTGATAAACAAGGAAGCGTCTTTTAAATGTACACGGACTAGCAACAACACTATTTTTCTAGAGAATTTATAGCGTAACAAATAGTACTATGAACAAAGTGGTTGTGATCTTCAATAACATTAAACACATGACTTTTATGGTTGAAAAAAGATTGCTCATTTTATTGGAACGTTGAGAATTTTCTTTTCTTACAATGATCTTAAATCCGGACTAGTGCCCAACTTTAAAAATCCGGACTATTTTGATATTGACATAGTTGTTAATAGGAAATGTAATGTCACATTTATCCTTACCAATTGTGGTTATCTTCTATTAGTTTATATGAAGCTACGAGTGACTTATGTTAGAACTCCAATTAATTGACTTCTATGATTTTAAAGATACTCGAACCTATTTCAACCGGTTTACTATCGAATGGGTAGATTTGGGTTGTGATTTATCCCAAATGGATCTGAAAGTGGAATGGTTCAAATGGGCTAAATTTGTCAAATTGGTCGAAGATCACCCAAAGCCTAACTATAATTCATAAAAGACAAATCGATTGAATGGATGTGTGGGTCAACCCAACTGACCTGACTTTTTTGACCCGGTCGAAATAATGACCTATTTTAGTCTGCCAATCTTACCACCTGTATTACTAGTTTACAAATTACAACCCAGGTTGTAAAGCTTTACAAATACAACTGGCTGAAGGTTACTTAGTAATCCAATCTTGTATACAAGTGTTATAAGGCTACATCTCTATGTCATGAACTCATGATGTCATAAGAAACGCAAGTTGAACAACTACCAAAGTTGTAAAAGTCGCGAGTCGTGGACGAGTCGGTTTTGACCTTGGAGGGACGAGTCGGGCGTTAACCATCGTTGACTTTTAAAAGATAAAACATAAATATTACACATAAATATATTTTAACATAAAACATAAATATTTCAAACATAGATATATGGCACAAAATCTAATTTTAAGAGATATAAGATTTTGACCTAATTTTGACTTTGACCGACTCAGACCGAATTTGTAGCATTGACCGACTTTTAATGCATTTTCCGGCGACTTGGGACGAGCTAGTCCCATAACCGACGCGTCTCAGCCGACTTTTACAATAGTGACAACTACTCTCTTTATCCGTGTTATGCATTATACATACGTCTTGTAGTGCTTCATTGACATGTTATTGCGTTCTCATGAGATGTTTGAACTTTATATTATATAGATAAAGCCCCCATCTTCACCAGAGGGACGCTTCACACAAATACTCTCTGTTGGAATTGGTGGTTCAGCTCTTGGACCACAGTTTGTTGCCGAGGCTTTAGCACCTGATAATCCTCCTCTTAAGGTAACGGGTTCATCAAACATGTAGTCGTAATATAATCAAAAATATATTTACGGGCCAATATGACTTTTTAGTTACCATGAAATATTATGTGGCATTGCAAGCGAATATTTCGACATGCCACCTAAACCAAAGGGTCTTACTAGCTAACTATTGCTGTAAAACTTTACAAATTCATCAACGGTAATAATAATTATAAAACATTCTGTAAATCAACATAACATTTTGTTGATACTGTTACTAATGAGTTGAGTTGGTTTTCTTCATATCTCAATTACAACGTGCTATTGCATGTTCATCTTTCACATTTGATCTGCCATTGTTGAAATCTTAACATCTAATGTTGACTGATTATCAGATAAGGTTCATCGATAATACAGATCCAGCAGGAATTGACCATCAAATTGCTCAACTTGGTGCAGAACTAGCATCTACACTTGTAATAGTGGTTTCAAAGGTCTAAATTGTTTTAATCCCTCTTTTATTTGGTTCCTGCTACGTTGCTACATTGTTCTACAGATCACTTTTAAGCTTTGTTCTTATTTTTATTTTCTTTTTTTCATGTTCCTGAACTTTGACTCAGAGTGGTGGCACTCCAGAAACGAGGAACGGTTTGTTGGAAGTACAGAAGGCGTTTCGTGAAGCTGGACTCAACTTTTCAAAACAGGTTTTAATTTCAGGTTCTTCTTTTAGCTTTTATTATATTTTCGTGGACCCATTCGGGATGGATGCTTCACTAAGTTTATTGAACTAATGAAATATATGTTTCATGTAACGGAGGGTAAAATAAACAATACCAACACATAAAATGACAAGGATTTATATGGGTTTTTATTTACTTTTGTTTATTTTGTTGTTTTCTGAAAAACGGATGCGCAACAAAGATTGGTGTTTGGAGTTTGGAAAGCACTTACAGTTTCAGATGACCAAAATGAAATCTATAATAGTGATCTATACTTGTTTTTTTTCTTTTCCTAAATATGTGTTGACTATTTGACTTTGACAAACTTGAGTTTTTTTAACCCGGTTCACCACAAAGTTTTTCATTACAATTTTCATCAAATATAGATATGTTTACCTAACACGTTTTCAGTTGTTTAAATGAGAATCACTACTATGTTAAGTATTTTTACACCATACAAACTGTAAATAGAATACACAAGTATTACAATAGCAGGATCTTGGATTAGTTGCATTAACAAAGGCAGATGTGTATGTGTTTCACTGTCCAAAACTATTAGACTGTCCTTTTGCTCACTACTGACAACAATCATATCAAAATTTTAGCCCTTCACGTGCTCTTATATTTGGCCTGGGGCTTCACGTTTGTTAGATCATAACTTATTTTTTTCTGCATCAAGTAGATTATTCCTTATGTGCATACATGTTTTGCAGGGTGTTGCGATTACACAAGAGAATTCACTACTAGACAACACTGCAAGGATTGAAGGGTGGTTAGCCAGATTTCCCATGTTTGATTGGGTCGGTGGCAGAACTTCTGAAATGTCCGCTGTTGGTCTACTTGCTGCAGCACTTCAGGTTCTCATATATCTAAAATTTCGGTGAAATATTTAAATTGCTAGTTTTTTAGCGTAAGACAAATATTCAGTTACCTTATTTTTATTCAGGGAATCAACATCAAAGAAATGCTTACCGGTGCATCACTTATGGATGAGGCAAACAGGACCCCTGTGGTACATTAATATCTTCTAATGATATTTACTTTTTGCTAGATATATTTATTATGGCTCTTTTTTACCATTACTATGTTAGTGTTGCAAAACTCAGAATCACTCGACGACGAGTACGAGGTTTTTGCAACTCGGGGAGTACTCGGACAAAACTCGGGATTACTCGGAAAATCAGTCAAAACTCGGTTAAAATTGGTCAAAGTGAAACTTGGTCAACATCCGAGTACTCCTTAAAAATTTTCAACCAATTACTCCCCAAGCTGGGATTTTTGCAACCTTGACTATTTAGTACCGGTACTATTTACTATGTGGATCCGTGTAAAGCATAGACTTGGTGAATGTTGTTTCTGTTAGGTCAAGAACAATCCTGCAGCATTGATGGCGTTATGCTGGTACTGGGCTTCTGATGGTGTAGGATCAAAGGTAATTACTATTTCAACAATATTAAATCTTTTTTTTTTTTTTTTTTCAGATTTACATTGACCTTTCAAGATATTTTTTTTTACAAGGTATTTGATTGTTTTTTTGGGTTTTAACAGGATATGGTGGTACTTCCATACAAGGACAGCCTTTTATTGTTCAGCAGATATTTGCAGCAGTTAGTCATGGAGTCCATTGGGAAGGAATTTGACCTTGATGGGAATAGGGTATGTCTAACTTAAATGTTATAAACACAAATAATTTTTAAGAGAAAATAAAAGTTCATGAAATAGTCAATTTCTGAAAGTTCGATTTCCCTCCAACTTGTGTAAAAGTTGGTATTCCTTAAAATCAATTTTGTGATTCTCAGAAAACGTGGCCCCCTGGTAAGAAGTCGTTTGAGCTCGTAATAAATCAAAAGTTGCTCCTGCCTACCCAATTGAGAGCCTTAAGCGCATATAAGTCATGTTATATTGTTAAATGACAAACCTTTAGTTTCCATTAAATCATCACAACACTGCCTAATGGTTGGCGTTCCAATATTCTCGCAAGATATCTCAAATTTAAACCTCCTTAGCAACATATCTTCGGGTGGCTAGAGAAAGGGTCGGAAACGGTTACAGGATAACTCGGTTAGGCCACCTACATCCGAGTAAAAATACTCGTCCTCCCGGGTAACATGGACATGGATAAACCTAATCCATTTTACCTTTAGTTTTCTTCGAAATTCATGTACTAGGGAGACCAGATAGGTCACCGTGAGTACTTGTCCGTCATGTCATGTTTTACTAGGAAGTATAAAAAGCCATGTTCTGAAGTTTGTTGTGAGGAAAAGGCAATTTAAAAATTTCTGACAATAATAGGTAATACTTCTTTAAGAAGCTTGTGACTTTGCCCGCACAAAAGTACAGGACATATAATAATCTGTGATCCGAAAATTACTCATGTTATTAAAATGTGTTGTTGCGAGAAGTTAACGAGTTGCATTTTGGATTTCAAGTATGTTTTATGGCCAAACTGTCATTCTATCTGGTTGTCCTCAAGTCTTCATTGCAAGCTGTATAAATACATTCTTTTAGTATCATGTAGTCGTCTCTCTCAAGAAAGAAGTTTGACATCGGTTTAAATTGTCAACAAAGTTACATTTAATAGTTCAAAATCGATACAGATGCTAAGCATGTGATGAAATTTGTGACATCATACTATTGAATATAAGTTAATTATATAAGAGCCTTGACATTAATAATCAAAACATAGATGGTAAAGTTTGTAACTAAGGTGTATTAAACTTTGAGCTGGAACTTGTTTTTATTTATATAAATTTCATCCTTTGATTCCATAGGTAAATCAAGGGCTTACGGTGTACGGAAATAAAGGGAGCACAGATCAGCATGCGTAAGTTCCGAGTGCATTGGTCAACCATTTATATTAGTTTAAGATAATTTAAACATAAAATTTGGTATTGCAACAGGTACATTCAGCAGCTGAGAGAGGGTGTGCATAATTTTTTTGCAACATTCATTGAAGTGCTACGTGATAGGCCCCCGGGTCATGATTGGGAGCTTGAACCGGGGGTCACTTGCGGTGACTACTTGTTTGGAATGTTACAGGTCCCTACCATAACCCGTCTCTATAATCATATCCGTGCTACATAACTCGGAATTACTCGGCGAGTTCTCTGTTTTTGCAACTCGTGGAGTAGTCGGCGAAGTACCCGGTCCAACTTGGTCAAAAATCGGCCAAAAATCGGTCAAAATTAGTCAATGTCAAACTTGTTCAACATCTCAGTACTCCCTAAAAAGTCTTGATCGACCGAGTACTCCCCGAGTAGCAATTTTTGCAACTTTGAATCATATGGATATCCATGAAATTGCAGTTTGTCTTTTTCATTGTTGATCTGGGTCTACAATATTTCACGCGATCATTGTGATTGATTTAAGACATTCGACTATTAGTCGATTAACACTGCGTAGCATCGACCTGGTACATAATTTTTTTAATTTGCAGGGAACAAGATCGGCGCTGTATGCAAACGGGAGGGAGTCAATTACAGTGACTGTGCAAGAAGTGACTCCTAGGTCTGTAGGCGCTTTAATTGCTCTTTATGAACGAGCCGTTGGTATTTATGCATCACTTGTGAACATCAACGCTTATCATCAACCTGGTACATATTCTTTTCTTTATATTATATTTTAGCTGAAATACGTCATAGGATACAGAATGTACAATGAACCCAAAAATGTTGCAACAATTGTATAACTGAAGACCCTGTTATAAAATTGACAAATACAAGTTTGACCCTAAAAGTCAAATGTTCACTAATGCGTTTTATTTGACATCAGGAGTTGAAGCCGGGAAGAAAGCGGCAGGAGAGGTGTTGGCTCTACAGAAGCGTGTTCTTTCCGTTCTCAATGAAGCCAGGTATGTTAATATCTTGTTTGTTAATGATCATTTTCTTAATCATAAGTAACTTTATTTACCGAGTCTCATTTATATAAATTTTGTTAGTATTAATATCCATTTTATATGCATGAACTGATTGATGTTGTGTATCAACGATTTTCCAGTTGTAAGGACCCAGTCGAACCGTTATCGATCGAGGAAGTAGCAGATCGCTGCCATGCTCCCGAAGATGTATGTACTTAACTTTTGTTATCAATTTAATTTAATTTTAAATAAATTGTTCTGCATTTTCATTTTGAGGATCCCATCTGTACCATTAATAAAAAAGGTGGTAAGATAGTTTGGTTTGGTGGATCGGGTAAGGGGTCAAAAACGGGTTAAAAGTTTTATGTATAGAGTGGGTCGACCCACTTAATTGTTTGTAGATAAATACATCTTATATTCGTTTTTTTGGCAGATTGAAATGATCTACAAGATAATTGCACACATGGCGGCCAATGATCGAGCTATCATTGCTGAAGGCGATTGTGGTTCACCTCGAAGTGTTAAAGTTTTCCTTGGGGAGTGTAATGTTGACGCGCTATATGATTGATTAAACATGCTCTTGGTAGCGTGTGCATAACTGCCATTGTCACATATAACTTCCTTTTTCATTTACTTGCATTCAAAGAGAAATTGTGATCATAAAAATATAGGGATGTCATTCATATCATATATTTGAGAAAAATAACACTACACTTATTTCGCTTGTTAAAATAAAGTTATTATGTCTTCTCATCTCAAGTGTTATTTAAATTAACGGAATAAGGATACAACAATTTGATCTTGGATTTTATATATTTGTTTCACATGAGCAAACTCAATTGCAGAATGAAGTTGTCACGAGTTACTACATGAAACTTGTGTATATTTTTTTTTGTTTAAAGGTTAAATTATTATAAAATGTCATCACATAAATCATATTAAGCATATTATACGAGACACTATACGGTCTTAGTTGATATTTCTATAGTTTGGTGGTGACAGGTGGTGAGTCGCTAACCAACATAATACCGAAAGACACTTTTTTTTTTTTTTTTTTATTAAACATGTATCAATTTCAATTTTGTGTTTACAAGTATAATGTAAATGTATATGTATTTAAATGTTGAAGTTATTTGTAATCTCGAGTTAAAAGTAAGTAATTTGTTTTTGTCATATACTGAAGCAAGCATTCCCATCATAATTAATGTTGATATTTAGTAATGAACTAATGATGGGTAGCCCGCTTTGCTGTGAAGGGATAAAAAGACAAAAACGACTGTATTTTTTAAAAAGGAAAAAAGACAAAACGACGCCGTTTAGGAAAAAGGCAAAGTTACCACAAAAATGAATAACTTGCACTAGTGAGAATGCCCCATTTCCCATGACTTCCATTCCAGAATATAGTAGTATTATAGTAGTACAATTAAAACAATACTAGATAAAACAATGATTGACGTCTTAATATTCTTACAAGAAGTCTATTACGGAGTATCAACACCCTTTCACGAAAATGATCTTTTAATTTATATGTAATTTCTCTTAATATAGGAATAGATAGATTAGATTTAGAGGTAGAAAAGTTGTTTGTCGGAACTTATGGTTAACATGCCTTTGTAATGTTTTTTCTAGCATCTTGCTAGAAGGGTTTTTTATATCTAAAATATGTCGCCATTTTAAAAAAAATTCTTGAAGTTCAAGCTTCACTAGGAAAAATACTTTAGGCTAGTTAGGGAAATAACTAGCAATAGTCACGGGATAACCCGGACATCTAACTAAAATTGCCCTCTGTTATCTAATACGGAGTAACAAGTTAAGTGTATAACCTGACAATCTTTACAAAATATTTGACGGTTGATAAACCGTACATTAAAGTATTCTAATTCTAATTCTAATTTAGATACTAAAATACAAGTTGTCAATAAATAATATGGTTGAACTACCATCATTATTTGTAAAACTAGTTAAACGAATTTATGTTGGTCTTTGAGCAGAGCCGGACCTGGGGGTGGGCCACAAGTGCGACCGCACTGGGCATCAAGATTTAAGGGGCATAAAAAAATGGAGGGTTTGAGTTTTTTTTTTTTTTAAGTTGCAGAAAGATACATGAGGAGAAGGAAACGGAAGAAGAAAGAGGGGTAGGTAAAAAGTTGGAGTGAGCAAAATAATTGTATGGATAATAGTTAACTTTTGTTACAAAATAGCTAAATTTTGTTCCTTTTCTGTTAGTTTTAGCTTCAAAATATGGTACATTTTTTACAACGTATTGTATAAACTATTGATCTATAGTGTAAACTTTAAAATTTTTATTAAAAAAGTAGACTGCAGAATGAAAAATATGTACCATCTGTTTTCAATAATGGAGTATTGAACTTGATTTTTAAAATGTTCTTGACCTAAGTTATTTCTTTAAGGAAAAAAGTCTTATTTGATTTACTTCATACTTCATTTATAATACATTAATTAGTTTTATATTGTACACTCAATTAGTATTAATTTTATAACTTTATTAAATGTTTTATACTGCATTGTGTTACTGTTTATATACCCTCCTCTTAAGTAAATAACTATATACTCACTTCGTCCTAAAACATATGTTCTATTGGTGTAACTTTAACTAAAGTATAAAAATTTCTCTTCTAAGAGGACAAGAGATAATGTCACTTCTAATATTTATAAACTTTTAAGTAAAAGTATATATATATAAGAGTAAAAAAGTAAAGTTGATTGTCTATTTTGAAGAAAAAAATTTAGAAATACACATGTATATGGAAATGGATGAAGTAATACTATATACTACACAGTATTAATTTAGCAAATTTTGGCATTATAGGAGTAAAAGATTACGTTAGTTTTTCAGGTTTGAAACACCTATATAAGATGGAAAATGGGCATTATTTGGCCGTTTTATACCGGACATCAAAATACTCAGGACCGGCTCTGTCTTTGAGTATGGTTATCTAAGAAACAACAATCCTGGCCCTGTTTGAAGAGTTGAAACTTAAAATAGTCGAACATAATAATCTCATTTGAAAATTATCAAACATTCAACGTTTCAAACAAATATGTAAATTAATCATAACATGATTTATATTTTGTTAAGTTGTTATTTAGATTAGCTAATTAGCTAGATTTGGATTGCAGACGAAAAATTATATATTATAATCTAAATTTATTATTTATTATTGTATTTGGATTCATAATAACTTAGTCACCGCCTAATAGTAATAAACTCAAAGTGCTGACTTTTCAACCGTTCATACATATGCATTCATGATTCAGTTGTTATTCCATTGTACGTGTGTATTAATTACGGGTTATTATCTTTGAATAATTGGCTTTTAACATATGCATCGTTAGGCATTAGGATGATGATGATGATTCACACACAACTTTATGTAATAAGGAGTATAATCTATAATCTATAGTGTTGTCCAATATACTAGTAAAGTAAAATCAATGTTTTGTAAATTTATCACGTTCTTAATAGGCTTAAAGCTACAAATAGGCAATATACTTTCTCAAATGTCTCGATATAGGCTATATACCCATTTTTGTCTCACTGTCGGCAATATACTTTCAAAAAGTGTTCTCATGTTAACAATTGGTTACCAGTTACCGTACAATCGGTCAAAATAATTACCTGTGATTTTTTTATTTTTTTAAAGGTGACGTAGATTAAATATATTTTCTCTTTTGTTTCAATGTAGGCTATATAGTTTCTTTTTTTATTCCTTTGTAAACTATAAATATGATAACGCTTCATCAACTTTTAAAGTTAAAAAAGTATAATCGTTTATATTAGTACACTTTTTGAAAGTATATAACCGACAGTGAGACAAAATGGGTATATAGCCTACATCAGAACATTTGAGAAAAATATATAACCTATTTGTAGCTTTAACCATACTTAATATATCAGTAGTGCACAAGATAGACAAAATTGCGCGGATGGTCCATCATGTTTGTATCAAACTGCATGATAAACCTTTATTTTTTTTTTTATTTTTTTTTTGACTTAGATGACCCTGAACTATCACTTTTCGACATGGATGACCCAACCACTAACACCTGTTAATTTTTTGACATTAACTATGCACACGTGTCAAGCATGTGAGGGTAATTTAGTCCACATCTTTTATTTGTTGGAGAATAAACCGGCAACTGTTAAACCCAACCATTGTTAGTTATATTTTGGTTAGAAGGAAAAATGGAGTTTTGTCCCACATTGGTAGAAGAGTGAAGTTGGAGGTGAACTCCTTGGCTATAAAAGGAGGCCATGAGATTACTTCCAATTTGCACCAATCAATACACTTTAAGTATTTGATTATTTCTTTCTTTCTTACCTTTGTTTGAGAGTTGTATTACTTAAATATTTTGGAGAGTGTAGTTGGCTTAAGAGAGTCGTCTATATCATTGTAACAATTTGTGATATAGTGTATTTCTCTCTTTGAGGGCCGGTGGTTTTTCTCCTGTTTTGGAGTTTCCACGTTAAATCTTGTGTTGTGTATTGTTCTTATTTATTTACTGTTATTATTGGGCTGGGTGGTGGGAATTAGTGAGGCCGTAATTTCCCAACAACTGGTATCAGAGCGTCAGGTTTGACGGGGGTCTCGGTTATAGGAGTCGGAGTATGCTCTGTGGTTGCCACGGGAGTGGATCGTCCACATCAGAAACGAGTTCTATTGATCGTATAGGGTATCTGGTTAGACAATATTTTTTCTGATTCGTAGTAATAGTTGGATTTGTTAGTGGCGAGTTGTGGATTTCCGATTTAAAGGGTCCTGGCTACCTGCTACATCTTTTGGCTATTCGAAACGTGAGCAAAATCAGAGAAAATGTTGTTTATAGGATACGAATACGATGTCGAAGTTCAGTCCAATGAGGCATTGAAAGGTAAACCCACCTTTGTTTCCGGCAGTGATTCTAGCAGTAAGTTCGATGAAGAAGAATGGGATGATATGGATTTGAGGGCAGCAAGTGCGATTCGTTTGTGTCTTGCAAAGAACATGCTTGCAAATGTGCACGGGTTATCAACGGAAAATGAGCTTTGGGTTAAACTAGAGCAGTTGTACCAGGGCAAGGGCATCTCAAATCGGTTGTGTCTTAAAGAACAATTTCATACTTTGCGTATGGATGGGGGTTCAAAGATTTCAGATCATCTAAGTATTCTTAATGGTATTGTTTCAGAACTTGAAGATATTGGAGTTAAAGTGGATGATGAAGATAAAGCTTTGAGGTTGATATTATCTTTGTTATCGTCTTATGAACACATGAAACCTATTTTGATGTATGGGAAAGAAACTCTGAAGTTTGAAGACGTTACTAGCAAGCTCCTATCCGAGGAGAAAAGACTGGAAGGTAACGGGGTCTCGTCATCAGAAAGTACGGTACTGTTGTGTTCGGATAGGCGGAAGAGAAACTCCGAAAAGAATCTGGTATGCCAGAAGTGCGGGAAAACTGGGCATATAAGGGTTAATTGTCCAGGTGGAGCTAATTCGGCAAATGGCTCCAAAGGCGCTAATGATGTCTCCGTTGTTACGGAGAGTGACGAATTCCTCTGAAGTCACGTCATCCTCATGGTGTGTCCGCGCCACCGTGGAAAGGGATGTTCGTTAGTGGTTCCACAATTACACATGGGCATTGGTTTGGCGTTGATGCAGGTTGTGTGGTGGAAACTGATGTTGTAGCTGATGGAACTTTCGGGAAAGCCAAACAGGGAAGTTGCACCATAAAGTTTTAGCTGGTTGTTCAACAACATGTGTCGAGGTGAAATGGTTGGAATGTGATATTCTAAGTGCTATATTCTTAATGGTGGAGTATGATAATTCTTGTTAAGAGTTATGATTGTCTGTGATGACAATGATTGTCGGTTTTAGACATTGTTCGGTAAAGATGCAAGTTTTGTCTCTTGGGAGATAATGTCAACGGCATGAAGATGAGGATCTTGAAGTTGTCGTCAAGGAAGCGTCTACATCGGTTATCTTTGCAATGTGGAAGCATGATTATTTTCTTCTATCTAAAAGGTGGAGATTTGTTAGTTATATTTTGGTTAGAAGGAAAATTGGAGTTTTGTCCCACATTGGTAGAAGAGTGAAGTTGAAGGTGAACTCCTTGGCTATAAAAGGAGGCCATGGGATTACTTCCAAATTGCACCAATCAATACACTTTAAGTATTTAATTATTTCTTTCTTTCTTACCTTTGTTTGAGAGTTGTATTACTTAAATATTTTGGAGAGTGTAGTTGGCTTAAGAGAGTCGTCTATATCATTGTAACAATTTGTGATATAGTGTATTTCTCTCCTTGGGGGCCGGTGGGTTTTCTCCTGTTTTGGAGTTTCCACGTTAAATCTTGTGTTTTGTATTGTTCTTATTTATTTACTGTTATTATTGGGCTGGGTGGTGGGAATTAGTGAGGCCGTAATTTCCCAACAACCATTTCGATTTTTTAGTCAGAAAAATTAATCATTGAGTTTCTTCCGAGTTAACTCATAATTATTACCTATATAAGCCACCGATAAAAACCACCCATGTACGTATAGCTAGCACTAGCAACACATGGATAATACATAATAATATCACAATATAGGAACCAGAAGTATTCCCCTTTGAATTACAAAACCATTTCCTACAAGAAGGCTCACTATACCTCACAATACAGCCACCTGATTAACATTACTATTATTATTTCCTCTACCACCCTTACCGGAAGTGGCAGAGCCAGGTGATGCGTTGCTGTTAGAGCGGTGGTCGGCAGCAGCGGTGGAGGTGTCGACGGAAATAGAATTGGTAGGCCAAACTTATGATGATGAAGGTGAAGATCGAACGACATTCGGTTGTGAAAGCTCTTGGAACTCAAGAAGTTTTCATCGTCTTGTTTGTTGAATTCTAAGAATGTGTATGCGTCGTCGATGCCGGTGTCCGGCTGAGAAGCCATGTCGAATAGGTTGTTAGGTTGAGAATTCATAAGGAATTGAAAGTGAGTTAGGTTTGTATTTTTGACAGAATGGGGATTTTGATAAACGATTTGTGATAAGATGAGATGTTTGTTGTTTTAGGGTTCATGAAACGGGGGAAGAGGGGCGATTAGGTACAGGGGTGGTTTCTATTCGGTGGGTTATAGGACATAATAGTTAACTCGAATGTGACTTGATGATTAATTTTTCTAACCAAAAAATTAGAAATAGTTGGGTTAAACAAATGCCCAGTTTATTCTACAACAAATAAAACATGTGTAGACTAAATTACCCTCGCATGCTTGGCACATGAGCATATTTAACGTTAAAAAACTAACGAGTGTTAGTGGTTGGGTCATCCATATCGAAAAGTGATAGTTCAGGGTCATCTAGGTCGAAAAAAAGATAAAGGTTTATCATGCAGTTTGATACAAACATGATGGACTATCCGCACAATTTTGTCCACAAGATACATGTGATTTTAGGAGTAAAAACATAATCGTTTTAGATATTTGGAATTTACTTTTAGATATACGTAACAACGGGTTTGAAGAGTATGAAATGCACGCTCGTAAGAGTTGATTATATACTATCACGAAAATAGTGAGGGTCAAGGGGGTTGCACTCCCTTGCGGGGTCCAAGGGGCAGCGCCCGATTTTCCTGCCAAACGGCATGATTTTTAGTCAACCGATTTTTCCGCCAAAATAAAGGGTTACACCCTTTCATTCTCAACCTCCAAGTTAACAGAATATTCATTTCGTTTTGACAGCCTGTTTTTCATACTAATAGTGTATAGTCGGACTTAGTATTGTGTAGTGTACATGTATCACATGTTTGTATATCATTGACACAGTATGTAGTCCAGAATATTAGCATAGTTAGTTAGCTACAATAGTGGATAATTAGCTATCTCAATTGTGTATAAATACATGTATCTGTCGATCAATAAAGTCATTCACAGAATTATTATTTACATGGTATCAGGCCAATAAAACATTACCTTTAAACAGCCGATTTCCTTCACTCAATCTCCTCTTCATCACTTTATTCAATCCCTTCACTTTTTCATCTGATTTCTTCAATGGCTGCCGCCAGGTTACAGCCTGCAATTACTGTTAGCAATATCAAAAACTTTGTTCCAATTACCCTTGGACTCAACACAAGCCATTACTCTTCATGGGCTGAATTATTCAAGATTCATTGTCAAGCTTTTGACGTTCTTGACCACATCGTCCCCTCCAATGATGCTTCGTCTGGTTCTTCCAATGCCGGACAAACTCAACGGACTAATGCTGCTGATTGGACCAAACTAGACGCCATTGTTCTCTCCTGGATTTATGGTACTCTCTCCAACGAATTACTGCTCAACATACTCACTCCTGGTTCCACCGCTCAACAAACGTGGGACCAAATCAAAGGCATATTCCATGACAATCAAAATTCGAGGGCTGTTCACCTTGCTGCTAAATTTACTAACACCAAGCTCGAAAATTTCTCCAATATGTCTACTTACTGCTAGGAGATGAAGCACATTGCAGATCAATTAAGTGATGTCGGACCCAAGGTTGAAGACGATAAGCTTGTGTTACAGTTGATTACTGGTCTTAGTGACGGGTATGATACCGCCGGTTCCCTTATCGCACATGCCAAAAAGCTTCCAACTTTTTCTTAAGCACGATCTATGTTGATTTAAGAAGAAACAAGGAAAGCTAAGCAATCACCTAACCCCAATTCTACTGCTCTTGTTGCTACAACACTGTCCCCATCACCACGAGCTTAGAACCAGATCACTTCTCTAATCGGCCTAATTACAGTCGCAATCGAAATAACTCTAGAGGAAATGGAAGAGGTCGCCAGTCATCATCAAGAGGGAGAGGTCGCAATTCATATGCGCCTCAATTTATCCCTAGTTTTAATTCTCCAGTACAGTGGCCTTATGGGCCAAATATGTGGCAATCACCTACATGGGTGATGTGGAACCGAATGACGAGTCCTACAAGATTTAGGAGTCTAACTAGTTATCTCTTACTTTAAATTATTTATTATTTAGTTACTTAAATTAATAGATAAATATTATGGTATGTTTAAAATTAGAGTTACAAGTTGGTTAGGATTAGGAGTTTACTCGATGTCGGTTTATGTTTTTATTATATATAGTCCACATTAATAATGTAATTCGTAGGGATCTTTTCTTGAATAATATACGGAGTAATTTATATTGTTTGACGTGTGTTACGTTTAAGCTTGTTTTCCAGGTCACGTATTATTATATAACATATACGTGAGTATTTATCAATTAAGAGCATTGTTGTGTTTTAATTATTTGTTGCGAAGAGCGTTTGTCTTCCAACGGATCCTTTGATCCTCATAAATGGACCATTCCCCCTTGCCCATATCCGACATCTACCTGGACCAGGCCCACTAGCAACCAAAACCAGTCTGGAATTTTAGGCCCACGCCCACAACAGCATTATGCTAACTCGGTTGCTTCTACTGCCACTCCAACTGATATTGAAGAAGCCTTGCATACTATGACACTCCACCCTCCAGATGAAAACTGGTACATGGACACAGGTGCCACTTCACACATGACAGGTAATCAAGATACTCTTACTTCTTATTATTCAAACAGGTTACCTTCACGTATTATTGTCGGTAATGGTTACAGACTTCCCATCTTGGGCTACGGCTCATCAATTCTTCCTATTAACCACACTCGACCACTTTATCTCTCAAATTGAAACACCCCGTCAAAATCCATTAACGGCGATGTTAACTCTGGTCCCAGCGCATGGCTTGAGTTCTATATAACAGAAAAGTTCTACAGCGGAAGCAATTAATACCTGAGAAATAACATGCAAAACGGGTCAACAATAATGTTGAGTGAATCTACAGGTTTAAGTAAATAATACCGTATGTTTAAGAAATGATTTTCACGAAAATGTTTATTAGCATAAGACCACCAAGGTTTAATATTAAAAGTTTGTAGACAGCATTTGTCAAGTTTTAATCTATTTGTGAACAACAATGTCAAGTTTCAGTTGTGTATGACATTCAAAAATGTTTTGTTCCTCCTTGCTTGTAAAACACCAGTTTAAGTAATCAATTATAACATATGAGACTACAAAGCTTTCATATTTAAAGTTTGTAGACAGCACTGTGTCCTGTTTCAAATGTTTGTAGACAATACCATGTCAAGTTTAATTTCTCTTGTTTGTAAACCACAGGTTTAAGTAACATAAAGTAGTGTCTGAAAGTCAGTATTCAGAAAAGTAGTTATTAGTTTTTGACCACGAGACTTCATAAGTATATACAACCATGAGCACTTGAATACTAGCTAAAGACCTGCGTATAGTTTATAACTACACTTATCCTTTACCCCATATATCGTATACACTTGTTCGAGTGTACTTGTAGTCAGAATTAAATGCACCGCAGTTATAGTAGGGTGAGGTTTGCCTAACCTAACGGATCCGTCCATCTAAATCGTGCTTACCCGAAGGTAATTAAAGTATTCAACTAGGGGCTTTGTGAACAATAACTCAACATGTATAATAGTACTCGTGTCAAAAGTAAAAGCATTTGTAATAACGTAATGTAACCAGCGTGTATTCTCATCCCATAAAATATGTAAAAAGCAGGACTGTAGACTCACACTGTATAATAATGGTCGGTTCTCAAGTTCATGTCCGGTTTCAATAGCGGGAGTTCCGTATGCGTCCTAAGGTAAATGAGGACGGTCAATGTCTATATAAGTACATAAATATAGAAGTAAATTTGTAAATGTGTCATCATTATGCTTGTAATCGTGTTCGAGTGTTACTTTTAATTAAGTAGTTAGTCGTAAGTGTTCAAAAGTGTACTGATTTGGAAGTCAGTTTTATTATGGCTAAATCTCCTAGAATATTAAGAGTTAGAAAACTATTCAAATACAGAGATGTAGCTTATTGAGTTAGCTTTCCAACACATATAGTCACAGCCACTAATTCCAAGTATAAGCCACTCAAAATCATGAACTTTTCTGTAGTGGTCAGAATGTGTGACGGTTGGCGAACTCAACTTGCTCGGTGCATAAAAATCAAATGACAAACTTAATTCATACAAATCCAAAGCCAAGAGTTGTCTAACATCTGGAATTAAGTCATATCCAAGGCACATGACTCAAGTGTTTACCAAATGTTTCAGAATGAAAACTCTTAACATGCATGGTTTCAATAATCAAAATCAAACAACAAAACACGAAGATTGACCATTGGTGTTATGCGAGGTGTATACGAAATAGTTATATTTTTATTGATAAATACTATTAAATACGATACAATTTTACATAAGTTATTTATTTATTTATAGAGTGGATATACCTAAACCTTGCTACAACACTATAGGTAGTGTACCTAATCGTACAGTAGTTTTTAGTAAGTCCAGTTCGTTCCGCATGAAGCTAGCCAAGTTTAACGCTATATTTTTAAAACTATATTTGCATATATATATATATAAGTAATATTATTATTATTATTATAAAAGGGGGGTTTTACCGTTTAATGACCGGTTTGTCGATTTTAAAACTTTAGTCACAATTAAAACCTAATGTAAAATATTAAAAATAAATATAACTTAATTTAAAGAGTAAAGTAAATGACGATAATAAAATTACAATAAATAAAAGTGCGATAAATAAAATGACGATAAATAAAATTGCGATAATTAAAAGTACGATAATTAAAGGTGTGATAAGATATAAAATAAAGGAATTATGCTTATTTAAACTTCCGTAATTATGATGTTTGACGTGTTGATTTTAATTTATTACCATGGGTTAATTGTCCTTTGTCCTGGATTATTCAATATCTCCATACGATTTTTGTCCATAACAGTCCATCAGTCATAAATATAAAGTGCGAGTGTCCTCGTTAAATTATCCTTATATCCAAAGTTAAATATTCCAACTAATTGGGGATTCGAACTGTAACAAGGTCTTAATACTCTGTTTAATGAATACACCAGGTCTTAATGCTCAGCTTTGACCTTAGAACACGTCAAACATTCTCCTACGTATTTAGCAACATCGGCTTTCATACCCGGCCACCAAAAATGTTTCTTGAGATCCTTGTACATCTTCCCCGTTCCAGGATGTATTGAGTATCTGGTTTTATGAGCTTCTCTAAGTACCATTTCTCTCATATCTCCAAATTTTGGTACCCAAATCCTTTTAGCCCTATACCGGGTTTCGTCTTCCTGAATATTAAGATGCTTCTCCGATCCTTTGGGTATTTCATCCTTTAAATTTCCCTCTTTTAAAACTCCTTGTTGCGCCTCCTTTATTTGAGTAGTAAGGTTATTATGAATCATTATATTCATAGATTTTACTCGAATGGGTTCTCTGTCCTTCCTGCTCAAGGCATCGGCTACCACATTTGCCTTCCCCGAGTGGTAACGAATCTCAAAGTCGTAATCATTCAATAATTCAATCCACCTACGCTACCTCATATTCAGTTGTTTCTGATTAAATATGTGTTGAAGACTTTTGTGGTCGGTATATATAATACTTTTGACCCCATATAAGTAGTGCCTCCAAGTCTTTAATGCAAAAACAACCGCGCCTAATTCCAAATCATGCGTCGTATAATTTTGTTCGTGAATCTTCAATTGTCTAGACGCATAAGCAATCACCTTCGTTCGTTGCATTAATACACAACCGAGACCTTGCTTTGATGCGTCACAATAAATCACAAAATCATCATTCCCTTCAGGCAATGACAATATAGGTGCCGTAGTTAGCTTTTTCTTCAATAACTGAAACGCTTTCTCTTGTTCATCATTCCATTCAAATTTCTTCCCTTTATGCGTTAATGCAGTCAAGGGTTTTGCTATTCTGGAAAAGTCTTGGATGAACCTTCTATAGTAACCAGCTAGTCCTAAAAACTGGCGTATGTGTTTCGGAGTTTTCGGGATTTCCCACTTTTCAACAGTTTCTATCTTTACCGGATCCACCTTAATACCTTCTTTGTTCACTATGTGACCGAGGAATTGAACTTCTTCCAACCAAAATGCACAGTTTGAAAACTTAGCGTACAATTCTTCCTTCCTCAATACTTCTAACACCTTTCTCAAATGTTCACCGTGTTCTTGGTCATTCTTTGAGTAAATAAGTATGTCATCAATGAAAACGATGACAAACTTGTCAAGGTATGGTCCACACACTCGGTTCATAAGGTCCATGAACACAGCTGGTGCATTAGTTAAACCAAACGGCATGACCATAAACTCGTAATGACCGTAACGTGTTCTGAAAGCAGTCTTTGGAATATCATCTTCTTTCACCCGCATTTGATGATACCCGGAACGTAAGTCAATCTTTGAATAAACAGACGAGCCTTGTAGTTGATCAAATAAGTCGTCGATTCTCGGTAGTGGGTAGCGGTTCTTGATGGTAAGTTTGTTCAACTCTCGGTAGTCGATACACAACCTGAATGTACCATCTTTCTTCTTGACAAACAAAACAGGAGCTCCCCACGGTGATGTGCTTGGTCGAATGAAACCACGCTCTAAAAGTTCTTGTAATTGGCTTTGTAGTTCTTTCATCTCGCTGGGTGCTAGTCTGTAAGGAGCACGAGCTATTGGTGCAGCTCCTGGTACAAGATCTATTTGAAATTCAACGGATCGATGTGGGGGTAATCCCGGTAATTCTTTCGGAAATACATCGGGAAATTCTTTTGCAATGGGAACATCATTGATGCTCTTTTCTTCAGTTTGTACTTTCTCGACGTGTGCTAGAACAGCATAGCAACCTTTTCTTATTAGTTTTTGTGCCTTCAAATTACTAATAAGATGTAGCTTCGTGTTGCCCTTTTCTCCGTACACCATTAAGGGTTTCCCTTTTTCTCGTATAATGCGAATTGCATTTTTGTAACAAACGATCTCTGCTTTCACTTCTTTCAACCAGTCCATACCGATTATCACATCAAAACTCCCTAACTCTACTGGTATCAAATCAATCTTAAATGTTTCGCTAACCAGTTTAATTTCTCGATTCCGACATATATTATCTGCTGAAATTAATTTACCATTTGCTAATTCGAGTAAAAATTTACTATCCAAAGGCGTCAATGGACAACTTAATTTAGCACAAAAATCTCTACTCATATAGCTTCTATCCGCACCCGAATCAAATAAAACGTAAGCAGATTTATTGTCAATAAGAAACGTACCCGTAACAAGCTCCGGGTCTTCCTGTGCCTCTGCCACATTAATATTGAAAACTCTTCCGCGGCCTTGTCCATTCGTGTTCTCCTGGTTCGGGCAATTTCTAATAATGTGGCCCGGTTTTCCACATTTATAACAAACTACATTGGCATAACTTGCTCCGACACTACTTGCTCCGCCATTACTCATTCTGACACCATTTGTTCCTTTCGTTCTGTTAACCCCTGGTCCGTAGACATCACACTTCGCCGCGCTATGATCATTTCTTTTACACTTGTTGCAAAATTTGGTGCAGAACCCCGAGTGATACTTTTCACACCTTTGGCATAGCGGCTTCTGATTGTTGTTGTTGTTGCGGTTATTATTGTTGTTAAGATGATTGTTGTGGTTGCTGTTGTTGTTGTTGTTGTTGTTGGGCCGTTTGTTGTAGTTGCGATTGATGTTGCGATTGTTAGGATAGTTGTTGCGATTATTGTTATAATTGCTGTTGTTGTTGTATTGGTGATTCTTATCACCGTTTTCCTCCCACTTTCTTTTAACTTGCTTCACATTGGCCTCTTCAGCAGTCTGTTATTTAATTCTTTCTTCAATCTGGTTCACTAGTTTGTGAGCCATTCTACATGCCTGTTGTATGGAGGCGGGCTCGTGTGAACTTATATCTTCTTGGATTCTTTCCGGTAATCCTTTCACAAACGCGTCGATCTTCTCTTCCTCATCTTCGAATGCTCCCGGACACAATAGGCACAATTCTGTGAATCGTCTTTCGTACGTGGTAATATCAAATCCTTGGGTTCGTAACCCTCTAAGTTCTGTCTTGAGCTTATTGACCTCGGTTCTGGGACGGTACTTCTCGTTCATCAAGTGCTTGAATGCTGACCACGGTAGTGCGTACGCATCGTCTTGTCCCACTTGCTCTAGATAGGTATTCCACCATGTTAACGCAGAACCTGTGAAGGTATGCGTAGCGTACTTCACTTTGTCCTCTTCAGTACACTTACTTATGGCAAACACCGATTCGACCTTCTCGGTTCACCGTTTCAATCCGATCGGTCCTTCGGTTCCATCAAATTCCAAAGGTTTGCAGGCAGTGAATTCTTTGTAGGTGCATCCTACACGATTTCCTGTACTGCCAGATCCAAGGTTATTGTTGGTATGTAGCGCAGCCTGTACTGCGGCTATGTTTGAAGCTAGAAAAGTACGGAATTCCTCTTCATTCATATTCACGGTGTGTCGAGTAGTCGGTGCCATTTCCTTCAAAATAGTCAAATGGAACAAGTTAATCATACAGAATATTAAGAGTAGTTAATAGTATTTCGTAGCATAATATGAACTCATTTATAAAAGCTTTTTCTTCATATTAGCGTTTTATAAGTTTAAATTCGGGTAGTACCTACCCGTTAAGTTCATACTTAGTAGCTAATATACAATTCAACTACTACAATTCTATATGAAAAACTGATTATAATAATATTTCGCGTTCAAACTTTTATACAATATTTTACAAACTTACAATACCGCTTATTTTACATAAAGCATGAAATATAGCACACAATAACTTTGATACAAGATAGTTGTGAAGATAATTCTAGCTAGTACACAAGTCGTTCAGCAAAGGCAATAAAGACACGTAATTCATACGTCCAGAAACAAGTCATGCATTCTGGTTTTACTAGGACTACTTCCCATCCTTGGTCTTGTGCAACATAACCGTTATGGCCGTTGATAAGACAGCGTGTTGTAACGTCGTCAAAGGGACGAGGGTTACGTAATGTCCAACAGTCCCGTAACAATCTAAAAATCTCATTTCTTACCCCAATTACCGACTCCGTCACTTGTGGGAACGTTTTGTTTAATAGCTGTAGCCCGATGTTCTTTTTCTCACTTTGGTGAGAAGCGAACATTACTAACCCATAAGCATAGCATGCTTCTTTATGTTGCATGTTAGCCGCTTTTTCTAAATCATGAAGTCCTATATTCGGATACATTGAGTCAAAATAATTTCTTAACCCGTTGCGTAAAATAGCATTTGGGTTCCCCGCAATATATTCGTCAAAGTAAACACATCGTAACTTATGGGTTTCCCAATGTGATATCCCCCATCTTTCAAACGAAAGTCTCTTATAAACCAAGACATTCTTGGAACGTTCTTTGAATGTCTTACAAACTGATCTCGCCTTAAATAGTTGTGCGGAGGAATTCTGACCGACTCTAGACAAGATTTCATCAATCATGTCTCCGGGTAGGTCTCTTAAAATATTGAGTTGTCTATCCATTTTGCGTTTTTATACTGTAAAATAGACAAGAGTTAGATTCATAAAAAAAAATACTTATTAATACAAGCAATTTTTACATATATCATAAAGCATAAGCACACTATATTACATATATTACACCACATGAATACAACTATCTTATTCCGACTCGCTTGTTTCTTCTTCTTCGGTTTTGGTTCGTTTTGCCAAGTTTCTAGGGATATATGATTTTCCCCTAATACGAGCCGTTGTTATCCACATTGGTTTAGAAAAACCTGGTGGTTTAGAGGTTCCCGGGTCATTGTTACAACTTAAGGACTTCGGGGGTTGACGATACATATAAAGTTCATCGGGGTTGGAATTAGATTTCTCTATTTTTATGCCCTTTCCCTTATTATTTTCTTTTGCCTTTTTAAATTCAGTTGGGGTAATTTCTATAACATCATCGGAATTCTCGTCGGAATCCGATTCATCGGAGAATTGGTAATCCTCCCAATATTTTGCTTCCTTGGCGGAAACACCATTGACCATAATTAACCTTGGTCGGTTGGTTGAGGATTTTCTTTTACTTAACCGTTTTATTATTTCCCCCACCGGTTCTATTTCTTCATCCGGTTCCTCCTCTTCCGGTTCTGATTCTTCTTCCGGTTCCGACTCTTCTTCCGGTTCCTCTTCGGGAACTTGTGAATCAGTCCACGAATCATTCCAATTTACATTTGACTCTTCATTATTATTAGGTGAGTCAATGGGACTTGTTCTAGAGGTAGACATCTATCACATAATATCAAACACGTTAAGAGATTAATATATCACATAATATTCACATGTTAAAAATATATAGTTTCCAACAAAATTTGTTAAGCAATCATTTTTCAAGTAAACACGGTCGAAGTCCAGACTCACTACTGCATCCTAAAAAAACTCGATAAGACACACTAATGCAAAATTCTGGTTCTCTAAGACCAACGCTCTGATACCAACTGAAATGTCCCGTTCTTATTGATTAAAAACGTTCCATATTAATTGATTTCGTTGCGAGGTTTTGACCTCTA
Source organism: Rutidosis leptorrhynchoides (assembly GCF_046630445.1). Lineage (NCBI taxonomy): Eukaryota > Viridiplantae > Streptophyta > Magnoliopsida > Asterales > Asteraceae > Rutidosis > Rutidosis leptorrhynchoides. The sequence continues at coordinate 559,933,330 of NC_092334.1, read as the reverse complement.
TATGAGACGTTTTTCAAAGACTGCATTCATTTTAAAACAAACCATAACCTTTATTTCATCAATAAAGGTTTAAAAAGCTTTACGTAGATTATCAAATAATGATAATCTAAAATATCCTGTTTACACACGACCATTACATAATGGTTTACAATACAAATATGTTACAACAAAATAAGTTTCTTGAATGCAGTTTTTACACAATATCATACAAGCATGGACTCCAAATCTCGTCCTTATTTAAGTATGCGACAGCGGAAGCTCTTAATAATCACCTGAGAATAAACATGCTTAAAACGTCAACAAAAATGTTGGTGAGTTATAGGTTTAACCTATATATATCAAATCATAATAATAGACCACAAGATTTCATATTTAAATATACATCCCATACATAGAGATAAAAATCATTCATATGGTGAACACCTGGTAACCGACATTAACAAGATGCATATATAAGAATATCCCCATCATTCCGGGACACCCTTCGGATATGATATAAATTTCGAAGTACTAAAGCATCCGGTACTTTGGATGGGGTTTGTTAGGCCCAATAGATCTATCTTTAGGATTCGCGTCAATTAGGGTGTCTGTTCCCTAATTCTTAGATTACCAGACTTAATAAAAAGGGGCATATTCGATTTCGATAATTCAACCATAGAATGTAGTTTCACGTACTTGTGTCTATTTTGTAAATCATTTATAAAACCTGCATGTATTCTCATCCCAAAAATATTAGATTTTAAAAGTGGGACTATAACTCACTTTCACAGATTTTTACTTCGTCGAGAAGTAAGACTTGGCCACTGGTTGATTCACGAACCTATAACAATATATACATATATATCAAAGTATGTTCAAAATATATTTACAACACTTTTAATATATTTTGATGTTTTAAGTTTATTAAGTCAGCTGTCCTCGTTAGTAACCTACAACTAGTTGTCCACAGTTAGATGTACAGAAATAAATCGATAAATATTATCTTGAATCAATCCACGACCCAGTGTATACGTATCTCAATATTGATCACAACTCAAACTATATATATTTTGGAATCAACCTCAACCCTGTATAGCTAACTCCAACATTCACATATAGAGTGTCTATGGTTGTTCCGAAATATATATAGATGTGTCGACATGATAGGTCGAAACATTGTATACGTGTCTATGGTATCTCAAGATTACATAATATACAATACAAGTTGATTAAGTTATGGTTGGAATAGATTTGTTACCAATTTTCACGTAGCTAAAATGAGAAAAATTATCCAATCTTGTTTTACCCATAACTTCTTCATTTTAAATCCGTTTTGAGTGAATCAAATTGCTATGGTTTCATATTGAACTCTATTTTATGAATCTAAACAGAAAAGTATAGGTTTATAGTCGGAAAAATAAGTTACAAGTCGTTTTTGTAAAGGTAGTCATTTCAGTCGAAAGAACGACGTCTAGATGACCATTTTAGAAAACATACTTCCACTTTGAGTTTAACCATAATTTTTGGATATAGTTTCATGTTCATAATAACAATCATTTTCTCAGAATAACAACTTTTAAATCAAAGTTTATCATAGTTTTTAATTAACTAACCCAAAACAGCCCGCGGTGTTACTACGACGGCGTAAATCCGGTTTTACGGTGTTTTTCGTGTTTCCAGGTTTTAAATCATTAAGTTAGCATATCATATAGATATAGAACATGTGTTTAGTTGATTTTAAAAGTCAAGTTAGAAGGATTAACTTTTGTTTGCGAACAAGTTTAGAATTAACTAAACTATGTTCTAGTGATTACAAGTTTAAACCTTCAAATAAGATAGCTTTATATGTATGAATCGAATGATGTTATGAACATCATTACTACCTTAAGTTCCTTGGATAAACCTACTGGAAAATAGAAAAATGGATCTAGCTTCAATGGATCCTTGGATGGCTCGAAGTTCTTGAAGCAGAATCATGACACGAAAACAAGTTCAAGTAAGATCATCACTTGAAATAAGATTGTTATAGTTATAGAAATTAAACCAAAGTTTGAATATGATTATTACCTTGTATTAGAATGATAACCTACTGTAAGAAACAAAGATTTCTTGAGGTTGGATGATCACCTTACAAGATTGGAAGTGAGCTAGCAAACTTGAAAGTATTCTTGATTTTATGTAACTAGAACTTGTAGAATATATGAAGAACACTTAGAACTTGAAGATAGAACTTGAGAGAGATCAATTAGATGAAGAAAATTGAATAATGAAAGTGTTTGTAGGTGTTTTTGGTCGTTGGTGTATGGATTAGATATAAAGGATATGTAATTTTGTTTTCATGTAAATAAGTCATGAATGATTACTCATATTTTTGTAATTTTATGAGATATTTCTTGCTAGTTGCCAAATGATGGTTCCCACATGTGTTAGGTGACTCACATGGTCTGCTAAGAGCTGATCATTAGAGTGTATATACCAATAGTACATACATCTAAAAGCTGTGTATTGTACGAGTACGAATACGGGTGCATACGAGTAGAATTGTTGATGAAACTGAACGAGGATGTAATTGTAAGCATTTTTGTTAAGTAGAAGTATTTTGATAAGTGTATTGAAGTCTTCCAAAAGTGTATAAATACATATTAAAACACTACATGTATATACATTTTAACTGATTCGTTAAGTCATCGTTAGTCGTTACATGTAAGTGTTGTTTTGAAACCTTTAGGTTAACGATCTTGTTAAATGTTGTTAACCCAATGTTTATAATATCAAATGAGATTTTAAATTATTATATTATCATGATATTATCATGTATGAATATCTCTTAATATGATATATATACATTAAACGTCTTTACAACGATAATCGTTACATATATGTCTCGTTTAAAAATCATTAAGTTAGTAGTCTTGTTTTTACATATGTAGTTCATTGTTAATATACTTAATGATATGTTTACTTATCATAGTATCATGTTAACTATATATATATCCATATATATGTCATCATATAGTTTTTACAAGTTTTAACTTTCGTGAATCACCGGTCAACTTGGGTGGTCAATTGTCTATATGAAACATATTTCAATTAATCAAGTCTTAACAAGTTTGATTGCTTAACATGTTGGAAACATTTAATCATGTAAATATCAATCTCAATTAATATATATAAACATGGAAAAGTTCGGGTCACTACAATGCGATCGCATGGCCACCTTTTCCTGATCACAAAGCTTCCAAAACGTGGGCTGCTATGATTAATTTAATATATATAATTTTATATAATTAATTATATATTATATTATATTCTTGTACTCCATTGACTTGTAATTTTAGCTCCGTTGCGTCACGCGTTGATAGTTGGTTCATGTCCCGGTTCCAAATTTTCGAACGTCCTTTCGTACTATTTAATATCTTGTACTTTGCGTTTCGCGGCTCCTACTCTTGTAATTTTTAGACGTTTCCAATCAATAATTTGAACCACTTGGATTGTACTTTGTACTTTTTAGCTTTTTGGTCATTTGCATCTTCAATTCGTCGAATCTGTCTTTTGTCTTCACCTTTTATTATTTAAACGAATATAACTTGTAAATAGAACAACTGCAACTAAAAGCTTGTCTTTCTTGAAGGATAATGCAATGAAATATATGTTCGTTTTTAGCATTATCAAATATTCCCACACTTGAGCGTTGCTTGTCCTCAAGCAATATAGTCTTGAAATAAAAATACTAGAATCACTTCTTTATTCTTCACACTTTGTACATCAGTGATTTCTATACGGCGGTATGAACAATGGTAGTAACATTGTGGTTTACAGTCTCACATGATTTTGAAAATTTAGATCCTTAAGGAAATTAGATCTTTATGAAAACATTTGATCTTTTGAAAATTAAATCTAGCTTTTACACTAGATAAGTTTTCCGGAATAACCCTTCACCGGTGTTTGCAAAATGTTTTTGTGGGTTTCAGATTTGAAAATTATAGCTCAAAATTTATGGTTTTGTGTCACCCACTTGCTAACCTTGTATTGGGAAAGCAACACGTCCAGTATACTTGCTCCGTATATTACCTTTCGGTAAACTACCGTCCGGTTGTAAAGGAAAGCGTTGAACAAGCTACTGTTAAGGCAATGTCCCATGACATGCTTTTAATTATGGTCTATATTGTGTCGGATGCAATTACTATCCTTTGTAGGAGCAATAGTAAAGCTCACCCTATGGTTTTTCGGTCTGGCACAAGGTCCTGTCTTTGACCATGCTATGCAACCACCGTTCTTACGGTTGACACCCGATTTGGTTCAGGTGACCTAATGAATTCCAGGTGAATTCCTAGGATTTTACGTTCAATGGTAATGAACGCATTGAAAATGGGTTTTCAGAAAACAAATCGGTTTGTAATTTGATCAAAATATTTTCTCGTTCAAGCTCGAGTTTAGATATCATTGAATTCCATGAGTTTGAATTCTCAATCTTTAAGGTCAATCTCAAGGATTGAGTAATATCAGGCTTAAAAGCTGATTTTTGATCTTTAAGGAGATTATCCTTTCTGGGAATCTGATTCATTAGTCTTATAAGCTAATTTGCACGGTGCCCCCCATTGTACGAGACAGATCCTCTCATGGTTAGGATAAGTCTGACCACTTGGCGACCCTATTTGATGCTGAGGTCCGTGGATTTCCAGCTGATTTTCGAGAAAACTTTTCAAGGTTTTTCGTAGACTCTACAACTGGTCTGGACGACAACTTCCTGACCTAAATCAAGAAGCGCGTGTATTTTTCTCTCGGAAGACTTTACTTCCTTTTAAATTTCATTTATATTACAATAAACTGGGTAAAACTGATTAATATCGTCCAAAACAAAAGTATCTTCAATTATTTGTACAAAAAATATGTGACATATGTTCTAAATAACTTGGTAAATTTTTCCACACTTGGATTTTATTTTTCTTTCTTTGCCTTTTTATTCTCCTCTATTCCATTTTTTAATGAATTCAAGTATTTTGGGTTGTTTCGCAATTTATGTCATTTCCGAGGTAACAATAATTTCGATGTTAACACCTAGTTTTATCGTTCATAAATATGTATAAACATGATTTTGAGTTCATTTAGTTGGAAATTTTGAAAAATTTTACTAGAATTGGGTAGTCAGTATATAAGACTAGTGCTGTTCTTTATTATCAGAGAGCACTAGATTCTAATACAACTACTGCGTTACTAGTATTTTTTTTATGGTAACCAAGTGTTTAAATTAAAATTTTAAAAATCCGAAAGAATTTATCCGAAAGAATTTAACCCCTTTCCACACTTAAGATCTTGCAATGCCCTCATTTGCAAGAAATCAGTAGCAATTTAAATTATTGAGGGTGATTAGCATAGAAAAATGATTAAATTTTACCAAAGTTTCCAAACATATTGTTGTTTGTGTTGAATGATAAATGGTGCACATCATTTGTTCATTCCATCTGTTGTTAGATCACACTTGTTTTTCGTTTTGTCGTTAAAATTAATAGCTTTTGCTGAACTTAATGTCAGTCTTTGAAAGTGCGCTGTTTTACCCTATTTTGTACATTAGATAAAGTACAAACATACATAATATTTTTATTATATTTTTTTATAAAACCTTTATTTATTAAAACAATTTAAATAAATAATTTTTTTTTTAAATTTTGTTTCCTTTTACTTTAGGTAGTTTCGGTATGTTTACCTAGTCCGTCCCTCGACAAAATTTAAAATTTGTCGTTTTTAAAGCGATTGTTTTAAAAGCAAAGATTTTTGGGTTTTTTAATTTTTTTTTTTTTGCATACTTTAAATCAATAAGATTAAAAATAATGATAACAAAATTTCTCGTCCCGCCCTCGGGTAAAGCAATTTCGGTTCAACGACCTAGTCTTCAACTCACGACGAATTTTAAATATCAAATTTTTAACTTAATGAAATAAAGTAAATTTTTATTTTTAAATTCACACCAAACTTAAATTTTAAATGCATAAAATTAAAAATTCATATTAATAACTTAAATTGAAAATATTAATTTTTAAAATATTTAAAAACTTAAATATATTGATTTAAAAAGATTTACAATAATAATTTAATATTTATATATTAATTTTAAAAACAAGGTAAAAATAAAATTAAAAATCTTTTTGGTCTTTTATCCCACTTTAATCAATCAAATATTATCAGAAATATACGCCCCTCTTTTGGGTAAAGTAATTTCGGCTATATTACTTAGTTTTACTCCTGACGAATTTCTGAAATATTTTGGATTGATTGATTAAAGATATTTATACCTTAAGAATAAACGGTAAATTTCGTAGTGATGTAATAAATTTTTGTATGATATTAATAATTTCGGTTTCGCATACCTAATTTTATTGAATACCAATTTAATACTTTATAGCGAACGATTCAGCGTTTATTATCAAAAGGTTAAAAGTAATAAAATAAAATAAAAACTGTACATACTTACCTATGAGAAAGAATTCTCAGAGACCTGCTTTAGTCGACTCATAGGAGAGTCGTGTGATTTGATTTACATAGCTACATAAGCGTAACCTCGATTCTTCAATAACTTTTCTTCTAAATATATGAACGGTCCTTCTCTGCATAAAGTAACAAATTCGGTATTTGAATATGTTTGATTGTTCGAACATTTACCTTCGTGTGACCATTTTCCGCATTTATGACATCTTTCAAGGTGTCGTGCTCTTCTTTTTGTTGCGGATTTTGATTTTTCTTTACCAAAATATATCTTATGATGATCTTTCCTAAGTTCTTTTCTCACTTCGTCCATTTTGCCTCTTATGAATGATACCAGTTCACTCGGGAAGATTTTATTATTACATTTAGTAATCATAGCGTGTAGTAGTAGACCATGGCTCAGATCAAAGGAATTCTTCATCTTGTAAAACCTAAAAGAAATAAAAATTCAGAATGGAGGGAGAAGACTAGTTCTTTAGGGTCTGCTAGGGAAAGACCATTCTGATTCCATTCTCGGAAACTACACGAAAATAGAATATCTAACTCTAACAGAAATATATATTATACTTAAAAGACTCGAATCTTCCCACACTTAGTTAGTTGTGGTGTCAAAATTGTGATTAACTTCATTGTCAACTTCTATCGGACCATGTATGTAATGTTTAACTCTGTGACCATTAACCTTAAATTCAATCCCATTTGAATTTATTAACTCTACTGTTCTGTATGGGAAAACTCTTTTGACTATGAATGGTCCAGACCATCTTGATTTCAATTTTCCAGGAAATAGCTTGAATCGTGAATTGAAAAGAAGAACTCTATCTCCTTCTTTAAATTCTTTTGAACTTCTGATTCTTTTATCATGCCATTTCTTCGTTCTTTCTTTATAGATTAACGAATTTTCGTATGCTTCATGTCTCGATTCTTCTAATTCGTTTAGTTGACTTAATTGTGAACGTCCGGCTTCATGTAAATCAAGATTACATGTCTTCAAAGCCCAAAATGCTTTGTGCTCAATTTCTACTGGAAGGTGACATGCTTTTCCGTAAACGAGTTTAAAAGGTGTGGTTCCAATTGGAGTTTTGTAGGCTGTTCTAAAAGCCCAGAGTGCATCATCCAATTTCATGGACCATTCCTTCAGATTTGATCCTACGGTTTTCTCTAGAATACGTTTTAAAGCTCGGTTGGTATTTTCAACTTGTCCACTTGTTTGTGGATGATAAGCGGTTGAGATTTTATGAGTTACTCCATATGTTTTGAGAACTTTCTCAAGTTGATTATTACAAAAATGAGTACCCCGATCACTTATTAAAGCTCTCGGTGTTTCGAACCTTGCAAAAAGATGTTTTAAGAAGTTGACTACAACTCGTGCATCGTTTGTTGGGAGAGCTTGTGCTTCCGCCCATTTAGATACATAATCAATGGCAACGAGAATGTAGAGATTATTATGAGATTTTGGAAATGGACCCATAAAGTCAATACACCAAATGTCAAATACTTCACATCCTTGAATGACATTTTGTGGCATTTCATCACGTTGACTTATTTTTCCGGCCCTTTGACAAGCATCACAGGATTTGCAAAGAAGGTGTGCGTCTTTGAAAATTGTAGGCCAATAGAATCCAGCGTCATAGACTTTTCTTGCTGTGAGTTGAGGCCCACAATGCCCTCCTGTTGGTCCTGTGTGACAATGATTTAAGATTTGACTAGCTTCATCCCCGAATACACATCGGCGTATTATTCCATCGGGACAACTTTTAAATAAATGTGGATCTTCCCAAAAATAGTGTTTTATATCACTAAAGAATTTCTTTCATTTTTGATACGACAACCCTTTTTCAAGGAATCCACATACTAAGTAGTTTGCATAATCTGCAAACCATGGGATTTCATTAGAATCGATTCTCAAAAGATAATCATCAGGAAAGTTGTCTTGTATAGCCGATTCATTTAGAACTTCTAATTCAGGATTTTCAAGACGAGAAAGATGATCAGCTGCGAGATTTTCTGCTCCCTTTTTGTCTCGGATTTCAATATCGAACTCTTGTAAGAGTAAGATCCAACGGATTAATCGTGGTTTGGCACCTTGATTCGAAAATAGGTATCTAAGAGCAGAATGGTCGGTATAGACCACCGTTTTTGCTAGAACGAGATATGAACGAAATTTGTCAAAATCAAAGACAATAGCAAGGAGTTCTTTTTCCGTAGTTGTGTAATTCGTTTATGCTCCTTGTAACGTCTTACTAGCGTAATAGATAGGTTGAAATCGTTTTTCAATCCTTTGTCCTAAAACGGCTCCCATTGCAAAATCATTTGCATCACACATAAGTTCAAACGGTAGATTCCAATTTGGAGTTATCATGATCGGCGCATTAGTGAGTTTTTCTTTAAGAATATTAAAAGATTTGATGCATTCATCTGAAAAGATGAATGGAGCATCTTTTTCTAGGAGTTTATTCATAGGAGTGACAATTTTAGAAAAATCTTTTATGAAACGTCGGTAAAAACCGGCATGCCCTAGAAAACTCCTACCTCCTCTAACATTGGTTGGATGTGAAAGTTTAGCAATTACATCTACTTTAGCTCTATCCACTTCAATTCCTTCCTTTGAAATTTTATGACCAAGAACGATGCCTTCTTTAACCATGAAATGTCATTTCTCCCAATTAAGAACTAGATTTGATTGTTCGCATCTAATAAGCATTCGTTCAAGATTAACTAGACATGATTCAAATGTATCACCAAAGACTGAAAAGTCATCCATGAATACTTCCATGCATTCTTCTATCATGTCATGAAAAATCGCCATCATGCACCTTTGAAAGGTTGCAGGGGCGTTGCAAAGTTCAAATGGCATGCGTTTGTAAGCAAAAGTACCATAAGGGCATGTGAACGTGATTTTCTCTTGATCCTCGGGTGCCATTGGAATTTGAAAGTATCCAGAGAAACCGTCAAGAAAACAATAGTAACTGTTTACGGCTAATCTTTCCAACATTTGATCAATGAAAGGTAAGGGAAAGTGATCTTTTCTGGTGGCGTCATTTAATTTTCTATAATCAATACAAACACGCCATCCTGTTACAGTCCTAGTAGGAATAATCTCATTTTTTTTCATTTGTGATGACAGTCATGCCACCCTTCTTAGGCACGCATTGAACTGGGCTTACCCATAGACTATCAGAGATTGGATAAATTAAACCTGTATCTAGGAGTTTAATAATTTCTTTCTTAACAACATCTTGCATATTAGGATTTAGTCTTCGTTGGCGTTGCACATATGTTTTATGATCTTCTTCCATAAGGATTTTATGTGTGCAATACGAAGGAATTATTCCTTTAATGTCATGAATCTTCCATGCAATAGCTGGTTTATGAGCTTTTATCACAGAAATGAGTTGATATTTTTCATTTTCTTTAAGAGAAGACGATATTATTACAGGTAATTCAGATTCACCATGTAAATAAGCGTATTCCAAATGGTTTGGAAGTAGCTTTAACTCTAATGTTTGTGGTTCTTCTATCGATGATTTGTATCGATATCTGTCTTCTTCTTTTAACATTTGAAGTTCTTCCGTTGTTGGTTCATATTCATTAGCCATGAGTGTAGCTAACATTTCAACTTCATCAATTGGTTCAGTCCCTTCTCCTAAAGAACATTCTCCTGTTCCTTGTAATTCTGGAAATTCTTCTAACAATTCTGCATGTGAATCTATAATTTGAATATAATAACATGTATCATCTGCAAATTGCGGTTGTTGCATGGCTCTATCCACATAAAAGGTAACACTCTCATCCTCTATACTTAGGGTCAATTTCTTACTGAACACGTCTATTATTGCTTTAGCCGTGTTTAAGAATGATATTCCTAATATGAGAGGAACTCGAGAATCTTCTTCCATGTCCAGAATAACAAAATCTACTGGAAATACTAAAGTACCAACTTTAACTAGCATGTTCTCCATTATCCCTCTAGGATATTTTACTGATCGATCGGCTAGTTGTATGCTTATTCGTGTTAGTTTCAATTCTTCAAGGTCTAGTTTAGCGTATAATGAATACGGCATTAAATTTATACTAGCACCTAAGTCTGCCAATGCTTCTATTGAACTAAGACTACCCAGAAAACATGGAATTGTGAAACTTCCTGGATCTGAAAGTTTTTCTGGTATCTTATTCAACAACACTGCAGAACAATTAGCATTCATAGTAACTGTAACAACCCAACAATATACAATCAAACACGTGTAAATTTTTTTTTTTTAATTTCAGAAGAGTGCGCCACGCGCACCACCTCAGGGTGCGCGGCGCGCACAGGCCCAAATTCAGTTCTGTCCGGTTTTGTCAATTTTCAATTAAAGATATCCCACTTCCCTACATATTTAGGCGAAACGCTTTTCACAACATGTTATAATGGTTAAAACTCACACGATTCAATAATAAAATGAGTTTTACAAAATGGGGCCCACATCGGTCGTTTTACGAGTTTCATACAAAAGTTCGAGTTTCGATCACACTAGTTTAAATTCCAAACGACACTATGAGCATGGTGTTTGGGGTTAAACTACCCAAATCTCGGTGAAACTCCAAAAGCTATCACATCCCAAAAACGTCCCCTAAACAACAAGCGGGATCTCTAATCCAATCGAAGGCCTTTACCCTTGTCAACACCGGAGCCTATAAAAAAAATAAACAACGAGAGGGTAAGCAAAGCTTAGTGAATGCAATAATTATACCCATATATATAATATACCTACTTGCAATCACCTACACATTTACCGCATACAAGCTAGCAATACAATTAGCATACCATCACAAGTGCAAAGCTAATATTCTCCAACAAATCCCTACTAGCATAATCAATAACATATAATTGACATAATATAATATGCTACAAAACAATACACAACCATGGTTAACCATTCTCGCGTCATGGTGCTACTGACTCTTTGGTTCACACCATACGCATTTTTCATGATGCTAACGGCTCTTTGGTTCACATCACAACTCGAGTCATACTCACGCTAGAGTGCTATCGGCTCTTTAGTTCACACTCTAACAACGCTAAGGTGCTACCGGCTCTTTGGTTCACACCCTAACAAATCGTGCTATAGCGCTACCGGCTCTTTGGTTCACACTATAACATACGTACTATGACGCTACCGGCTCTTTGGTTTACATCATAGCACGCTCGCACATACTATGGCACTACCGGCTCTTTGGTTCATACCATAGCATACAAATAAATACGTTACATACATATGCATATAATCATTCCACTCGCCTTTAACGATTTGGTGACGGTTTTATACTTTCGCAAGCTTCAAATCAAAGTACCTAATATAAAAAGTACTTCAATCAACCCACATAACTAGTTGTACTAAATACCGACAATTTCACTTATGTGCATTTAATGACTTAAATGCATTAAATGCCCCATTTTCACCAAAACCGCCCTTTAAGGGTCAAGACCTTCCTTAATCACTTAAAAGCTAGTGATTAAGGTCCAACAACACTAACCATTACACAATTAGGGTATTTCATACCCATATTTCCCAATTAGGTCAATCATTAGCCCTTTGACTAATTTAAAGTCAACACACCCATTTTGGGTTATCTACTAACCCATCTAACACCCATTTACTAATTAACTAGGTGTGGTAGTGATTAACTAACCAATTAGAACTCATAAACATCAATTAACATTTTGAAACCCTAGGTTAGTCACCATTGAGTCTTCATGACCCCCTCTTACCCAAGAACACCCAAAAATCATTAAATATGGGTTTTTTGTTCATCACTATCCCAAACCCTAACCCTTACACAAAATCAAAGTAAGGAAATTAAAGTTAGAACATACCACTATAACCAAAACGTAGCTAGAGAAGAGATGAACAACTTTATAATTCAAGCTAAGACTCAAAACTAGCTCCTTCTTCCTTTGCTTGAGCTTTCTCACACAAGAATGTCACTCTCTCTCTCTCTAAAATTGAAGTGGATAGGATGAGGTTGTTGGAAATGGAGTGAATGACACCCCAAGATCTGACCTACTGGCCTCCAAATCGTCCACAAGTGAAATTACCAAAAAGCCCATCAAAATATCTAATTAAAACAAGCAGAACCCGGCTACAGTGAGGAGTGCGCCACGCGCACCCCTATGTGTGCGCTGAGCGCACCCAGCCCAGATCACTCTCTGCCTTCTGTTTAACTGCACAATCATTCCCACACTTTATGTACTCTATTTATTATGTTGTACAATGAAGATTAGGGTCTTACAACTCTCCCCCACTTGAATCAGAGCGCGTCTTCGCGAACCAAGCCGCGTGACAAGAGGGAAGGTAAACCAACATGAATTCTTCGGGCTCCCAAGTAAACTCGGAATCTTTACTACGACGCCATTGAACTTTAAAAGTTCTCACTTCTTTATTTCTCAACCTTTTGACCTTCTCATCGAGTATGGCAATCGGCTCCTCAATATATTCTAACTTATTGTTTAGCTCAATCTCGTCTAACGGTACCCAAGATGAATCATCCGCAAGGCACTTGCGGAGATGGGAAACATGAAATGTATTATGGATCCCCGCAAGCTCTTCGGGTAATTCCAAATGATACGCGACTTCACCAACATGAGCTAAAACCTTAAATGGCCCAATAAATCGAGGAGCTAATTTTTCCCATTTTCTAAACCGAATAATGCCTTTCCAAGGGGAAACCTTAAGCATCACCATGTCACCTTCTTGAAATTCAGTCATTCGTCTACGCTTGTCGGCATACGACTTTTGTCTATCTTGCGCCTTTTTCAAATGATCCCGAATCATATCAATCTTGCTATTCGTTTCTAAGACCAAATCGGTACTCCCAATTTCTTTTTGACCAATTTCACCCCAACAAATCGGAGTTCGACACCTCTGCCCATAAAGCATCTCGTAAGGTTGCATCCCGTTACTAGTATGATGACTATTATTGTACGAGAATTCCACCAAAGGCAAGTGCTCATCCCAACTACCACCGAAATCAATAATACACGCCCGTAACATATCCTCCAAAGTTTGATTCGTACGTCCGGTTTGACCGTCCGTTTGAGGATGATACGTCGTGCTCAATTTCAATTGTGTGCCCATATCTTCATGAAACTTTTCCCAAAACCGAGATGTAAATCGGGTATCTCGATCCGAAATAATAGATATAGGAACCCCATGTCGAGTGACTACTTCCTTGATAAACAATTTAGCCAAGGTCTCCGACGATATCGCTTCCCGAATGGGAAGAAATAAAGCACTTTTTGTCAATCGGTTAACTATCACCCAAATTGAATCAAATTGGGTTCTCGCTGTTTTAGGTAACTTTGTGATGAAATCCATGGTAATGTGCTCCCATTTCCACTTCGGGATTTCTAACGGTTGTAACTTACCATACAGCTTTTGGTGCTCGGCTTTAACTTGCAAGCACGTGACGCATTGCTCAACATACTTTACAACATCACGTTTCATGCCCGACCACCAATACTCTTTTCTTAAATCAAGATACATTTTCGTCGCGCCCGAATGAATGGAATACTTTGACTTATGTGCTTCATCAAGTAGCACTTGTCGATAATCACCCATCTTAGGCACCCACACCCTTCCTTGAAAAGTCAACAAACCACGCGAACCCATAGTAATGAATTCCGATTGCCCCACAATTCGTTCCGCATGCTTGTTGTAAACGTAAGCCTCTATTTGGATCACACCAAGTTTTTCAAGAAAATCGTTAGTAATAATCATACGTAACAATCCCAATCGTAACGACGGGTGATGACTCTTTCGACTTAACGCATCCGCGACCAGATTCGCCTTGCCCGGATGATAAAGTATTTCACAATCATAGTCTTTTACCACATCCATCCACCTACGTTGACGATAATTCAAATCTCTTTGGTTAAAGAGATGTTTCAAGCTCTTATGATCCGAATAAATCGTACTCTTGACACCATACAAGTAATGGCGCCAAATTTTCAATGCATGCACAACCGCCGCCAACTCAAGATCATGGGTCGTATATCTCGTCTCGTGTTCCTTTAATTGTCGAGAGGCGTAAGCGATGACTTTACCTCTTTGCATTAGAACACACCCGAGCCCATTTAGTGAAGCATCACAATAAACCGTCATGTCTTCCACACCTTTCGGCAATACCAACACTGGAGCTTGACATAACTTTTCTTTTAACAATTGAAAAGCAATTTCTTGCTCGTTCTCCCAAATAAACCTCGCGTTCTTCCTCATCAATTTCGTCAATGAAGAAGCGATCTTAGAAAAGTCTTGGATAAACCGACGATAATAATCGGCCAATCCGAGAAAACTTCGGATTTCCGTAGGCGTAGTCAGTCGTCTCCAACTCTTCACCGTCTCTATCTTCCTCGGATCTACTTGAATACCATTTTCGTTCACAATATGGCCAAGGAATTGAACTTCCCTTAGCCAAAATTCACATTTGGAGAATTTAGCATACAACTTCTCCTTTCACAATGTCTTTAACACACACCACAAATGAAGTTCATGTTCCTTCATACTCCTCGAATAGACAAGTATGTCGTCGATGAACACAATTACAGACTTGTCCAACATAGGTTGGCACACTCGGTTCATAAGATCCATGAATTCCGCCGGTGCATTCGTAAGACCAAAAGGCATAAATACAAACTCAAAATGCCTGTAACGAGTTCAAAAAGCCGTTTTCTCAATATCTTCCTCACGGACCCGCATTTGGTGATAGCCGGACCGTAGGTCGATTTTTGAGAAATACGTTGCACCTTGGAGTTGGTCAAACAAATCGTCAATCCTAGGCAATGGATAACGATTCTTGATCGTCACTTTGTTCAATTCCCGATAATCGATGCACATCCGCATACTACCATCCTTCTTCTTCACGAATAAAACCGGAGCACCCCATGGCGAAGCACTCGATCGGATAAAACCCTTTTCAAGTAGCTCTTGGGTTTGATTTAACAACTCTTGCATTTCTGTCGGCACTAAATGATAAGGAGTTTTAGTAATGGGGGTAGCCCCCGGAACCAACTCAATGCGAAATTCAACTTGTCTTTCCGCTGGAACACCCGGTAACTCATCCATAAAAACGTCTTCAAATTCATTCACCACCGGAATTTCACGAATGGATGGTGGCTCATCTCGAGTATCAACAACATGGGTAAGAAAAGCCATGCCACCACCAACAAGAAAACGACGTGCCCGTTCAAAAGTGCATATCGGCACAAGTCTTCTTCGTTTATCGCCATGAATAATTAACTCTCCCCCACTAGGGGTCTTCACTCGAATAGATGTTTCATGGCATGCAATATTGGCTCTATTATTATCGAGCCAATCCGTACCAACAACGATATCAAAATCACCCAAAGTCATCGGGATGAGATCAATTTTAAAGTTTTTGACGCCAAACACAACATTACAATTTTTACACACATCAACCAATAGCACCGTCTTACCATTCGCTATTTCAATTTCTACCGGACGACTTAACTTAGCTAACGGTTTATTAAGTTTAGGCACAAATTTTGGTGACACAAACGACAAGTTTGCACCACTATCAAAGAGTATCCTTGCCGGATTAGAATTAACCATGAAAGTACCTGAGACAACTTCGCTAGATTGCTTGGCCTCCTCATTGGTCATCAAATAATTTCGACCCCTAGCCGTACCCGCCGCCTTCTCTAATCGCTTAACATTATCGTTGTGCAATTCGGGACACTCCGGCCTCTTCTGCCCCTCTTTGTTACAATTAAAACAAACGATTTTGTTGGAAGATGAGTTCGTACAATCACGGGCCAAGTGCCCTTGTCGACCACAATTGTAGCACGTGGGCCCAAAACTCTTAGAAGCCCCCTTTTTCACACTACCGACGCTCTCGGTCACACTCTTGTTCTTCTTGTTCGAGTGGCTAGTAGCTTCAAATTTTCGTATGCCAAAGGTGAAGTCACTCTTTCTGGGAGCAAGCGACTCAAAACCCTTAGCGATATTAAATAGCTCGTCAAAAGTCTTTGCCAAATTCCTACTAATCCTTTCTTGATAGTTATCATTCAAGGTTCGGTAGAAATCTTCTTTCAACATGTGATCATTCCCGTCATACTCCGGGCAAAATTGGGTCTTTGATAAGAAAGTGGACTTGAGAGTGTTCAAATCCATTGACCCTTGCCTTAAAGTACGTAACTCGTCCTTAAGCTTTGAAAGATCTGCCGAAGTTTGGTACTCCTTGAAAAATTCTTCTTTAAACTCGTCCCACGTCAAACTCATACTTTGTTCTTCACCATAAAGTCGGATTTTCGCGTCCCACCACAACTTGGCATCACCCCTCATCATGCTACTACCAAACCTCGTCTTTTTATCGAGAGGGCACTCACTAGTACGGAAAGCCCCCTCCATATCGGAGATTCATCGAGCACTCTTGAGTGGGTCTCGTTCACCTTCAAAGGTGGGAGGTTGAGCATCTTTGAAGTTTTTATAGTGGAAGTCTCGTCTTCCCGCGTTATCCTCTTTAAGAACAATCTTAACTTGTTCCTTGACTAGATTGACTACTTGTTCGTCAATCGAATCCAAGAACATCTTCTTAACATCCTCTAAGAAGGCCTCATGACGCCTTTACATAATGGCCTCAACCTTGGCCGTAAACTCAACATCCTCGCTCGAACCCCCTTCATTGGTCTCGGGTCCATTTCTCGTCTTCATACTATAAAACAGAAAAGGTTAAGCAACGAACGAGAAAACTTAACACATATGTATATACATATACACCACACTACCCCATCTTACTCAACAATCGTCGTACGTTGCTTGTTTGACACGATTTGAACCCGTAACAATGGTAGCTAATCATTGTTACGCGAGCACATCTCATTAACTTGCTAGTACAACGTCTATCTCACTTGATGATTGCTAACACAACACAAAACAATTAGCGCAAGGTTAGTTCACATAAACCTAAGCACTAATCAACTCCCGTTCCGACCCGTCTCCTACAAGTCCCGCATAAAGCGCATATACAAATAAATCTAAGTCTAGGCACCTATCTCAAGTCGCCTAAATCCCTTAGACCATGGTCTGATACCACTTGTAACAACCCAACCCAATATACAATCGAACACGTGTAATAAATTTTAATTTTTTTTATTTCAGAAGAGTACGCCACGCGCACCACCTCAGGGTGCACGGCGCGCACAGGCCCAAATTCAGTTCTGTTCGGTTTTGTCAATTTTCAATTAAAGATCTCCCACTTCCCGACATATTTAGACGAAACGCTTTTCACAACATGTTATAATGGTTAAAACTCACACGATTCCATAATAAAATGAGTTTTACAAAACGGGGCCACATCGACCGTTTTACGAGTTTCATACAAAAGTTCGAGTTTCGACCACACTAGTTTAAATTCCAAACGACACTATGAGCATGGTGTTTGGGGTTAAACTACCCAAATCTCGGTCAAACTCCAAAAGCTATCACATCCCAAAAGCGTCCCCTAAACAACAAGCGGGATCTCTAATCCAATCGAAGGCCCTTACCCTTGTCAACACCGGAGCCTATAAAAAAAATAAACAACGAGAGGGTAAGCAAAGCTTAGTGAATGCAATAATTATACCCACATATATATATATATAATATACCTACTTGCAATTACTTGCACATTTACCGCATACACGCTAGCAATACAATTAGCATACCATCACAAGTACAAAGCTAATATTCTCCAACAAACCCCTACTAGCATAATCAATAACATATAATCTACATAATATAATATGCTACAAAACAATACACAACCATGGTTAACCATTCTCGCGTCGTGGTGCTACCGGCTCTTTGGTTCACACCATACGCATTTGTCATGATGCTACCGGCTCTTTGGTTCACATCACAACTCGAGTCATACTCACACTAGAGTGCTACCGGCTCTTTGGTTCACACTCTAACAACACTAAGGTGCTACCGGATCTTTGGTTCACACCCTAACAAATCGTGCTATAGCGCTACCGGCTCTTTGGTTCGCACTATAACACACGTACTATGACACTACCGACTCTTTGGTTCACATCATAACACGCTCGCACATACTATGGCACTACCGGCTCTTTGGTTCATACCATATCATATAAATAAATACATTACATACATATGCATATAATCATTCCACTCACCTTTAACGATTTGGTGACGGTTTTATACTTCCGCAAGCTTCAAAGCAAAGTACCTAATATAATAAGTACTTCAATCAACCCACATAACTAGTTGGACTAAATACCAACAATTTCACTTATGTGCATTTAATGACTTAAATGCATTAAATGCCCCATTTTCACCAAAACCGCCCTTTAAGGGTCAAGACCATCATTAATCACTTAAAAGCTAGTGATTAAGGTCCAACAACACTAACCATTACATAATTAGGGTATTTCATACCCATATTTCCCAATTAGGTCAATCATTAGCCCTTTGACTAATTTAAAGTCAACACACCCATTTCGGGTTATCTACTAACCCATCTAACACCCATTTACTAATTAACTAGGTGTGCTAGTGATTAACTAACCAATTAGAACTCATAAACATCAATTAACATTTTGAAACCCTAGATTAGTCACCTTTGAGTCTTCATGACCCCCTCTTACCCAAGAACACCCAAAAATCATTAAATATAGGTTTTATGTTCATCACTATCCCAAACCCTAACCCTTACACAAAATCAAAGTAAGGAAATTAAAGTTAGAGCATACCTTCACAACTAAAACGTAGCTAGAGAAGAGATGAACAACTTTATAACTCGAGCTAAGACTCAAAACTAGCTCCTTCTTTCTTTGCTTGAGCTTTCTCGCACAAGAATGTCACTCTCTCTCTAAAATTGAAGTGGATAGGATGAGGTTGTTAGAAATGGAGTGAATGACATCCCAAGATCTGACCTACTGGCCTCCAACTCGTCCACAAGTGAAATTACCAAAAAGCCCATCAAAATATCTAATTAAAACAAGCAGAACCCGGCTACAGTGAGGAGTGCGCCACGCGCACCCCTATGTGTGCGCTGAGCGCACCCAGCCCAGATCACTCTCTGCCTTCTGTTTAACTGCACAATCATTCCCACACTTTATGTACTCTATTTATTATGCTGTACAATGAAGATTAGGGTCTTACAGTAACAGCCGAGAGTTCTTCTATTTTCTTTCTATTTGTGATTAGATCTTTCAAGAATTTAGCATATCTTGACATTCCTGAAGTCACATCAATGAAAGGAAGATTGACATTTATTTGTTTAAACATATCCAAGAATTTAGATTGCTCGGCTTCAAGTTTTTCTTTTCTCATTTTACTTGGGTGAGGAAGCGGTGGTTGGTATGATTTAACATAAGGTTTTCCCTTAACTGTATTATCTTCATTAACCTTTTCAACTACCGGTTCTGTTTCCTTCTCTTGCTCAGATTGTGATTCTTGTGGAGTAGGAATAGTGTCACGACCCTACTTTTTCCGTTATCTTTTTCAGTTAATTATTTAACGACCGTTAACTGTTAGTGTGCCATGTCATTTCTATGACCTATATTATTATTTGTAATAATATATATATATATATATATATATATATATATATATATATATATATATATATATATATATATATATATATATATATATATATATATATATATATATATTAATTATTATGTGTTATGTGAATATTTGTATTCATATTTTAATTTATACGTTTCTACGTCTCGCGGATTTCCATCCGGCGAATCTTTTTGGTTTTCAAACCAACGGTCGAGTTTTTGGGACATTTAAATCCTAAATATATTAAACATGATATTTTAAGATCATATTATTATATAGTGTATTTATATTTATTTTTCGTCGCGCGTTTGTTATCTTTTCGAATTTTTAATCGCGTAAGTGCGTTTTCGCGTTTCGGGTTTCGTTCGGGCTTTCGGGCCAAAAGACTTTAAACATTTAACAATTTTGGGCCATGGGGCCCACCTCCCTTGCACCATTCGGCCGAACCCCCCTTAGAGGGGGGAGTACTTTGATTTTTTTTCCATTATTTCCCATTTACACTTTCATAAAATTTTCTAAAAACCTAACTCCAAATATTTTCTCCCTTCTCCCTTTTTCTTGCCCTTTGGCCGTCGCCATACAACACCATCATCATTCATCAACAAAATATTACTTGGATCACCAAATCGTTCATACAATCGGATTCCTCGTTCCATTCTCTACGCGATTATACTAATTGATTCTTGATTAGGGTATAAACCCTAACCCTAGAACTTTTAATTTTTATTTATTTTTCTGTATTTTATGTTTATATTATTAGTATGATGATTATTAGTTGTTGTAATGTTGATTGTATGCGTAGAATTACTCGTAAACTTATGTTTTCGGTTTGATAAAATTTGGACAGCAGCTTTTTCGTGTGTTTCTGATATTGTAACTGATGTTGATCATAAAATAAAGTATATAAATGAGTTCCTCTCATCAAGACATTAATTTTAGACTCCGGATTCTTGTCGTTTCGATTCCCGGAACCCTAATTATGATCAAAATGGTATTTTGTTAAGATTGAAATGTGATTTTGGTATGAACCAGGTTTGGTCCGACTTTGTGACCATATTTGGTGACTTTATGGTGTGTTAGTGTGTTAGGACTGATGGTGGGGCGAACTTTCATGTTCGGGTCATCTCAATCCGAGCCACGAATCACCCGTTACGTCTAAAACACGTTTTTGATTGAATTGAAGTTCCAAGTAGTGTAATGGCTGTACATCACGACTTGTGGACTGTTCTTGGGGTGTTCTTGAGTGTACCAAAGTTTCGGGTGGTTTGCTTAGGTGGAGATATATGTAAGGCTCGCCGAAAACTGACACCCGGGGCTCAGGATACGACCCGATGAACTTTTGATTTAAAACTTGTGACTAATTATTAAACTTATGATATAAATAATGGATTTCATTATCATTTAATTACTTATGATAAAAAAAAGTAATTATTATTATTTACAACTTATGATATATATTTATTATATCATTTAATTAATATTTATGATTTAATTAACTTTTTAATTAAACATATGATTAATAATACTTCATTATTAATGGAAAATACTTATGATAAGTATTAAACTTATATTATGAGATTATTATAATAAGACTTATAATAAGGATTAATTAATTATTTAATTATTATAAGGCTTAGTTATTATTTAATTATAATTTAATTATTAAATACTTATGATTTAATAGTTATAATTAGAAACTTATGATATGATTAATAATTCATTATTAATTAATAATACTTATGATATGATTTAAAATTTATTATTAATTAATAATATTTATATTATGACTAATATTTAATTAATTAATTAAATACTTATGTTATATTAATTATATCATTTAAACTTATATTAACTTTAATAATTCAATTTAATTTAATAAAACTTATGTTATGACATAATTAGACATATTTAACTTTAATAAACGTTATAATTTATATTATTATTATAACTTACACTTTTAAAATTAACTTTGACTATGTTTGACCAAGGTTGACTTTTGAGTTGACTTTTAGTTGACTTTGACTTTCAGTTGACTTTTATTGACTTTCTAATTAAGGAAACTTTCCTAACTTATAAACTTTCCTAAAATAGCAACTTTCTAAATTTGAAAACTTTTCAAAAATAGAAACTTTTCAAAAATAGAAACTTTTCAAAAATAGAAACTTTCCAAAAATAGAAACTTTCCAAAAATAGAAACTTTCTATAAATAGAATGTATGTGTCCGTACGCTGTTCCAGTCAAACCGACGCTTGTCGAGTATTGTGCTATGTCTACTTGCAACATGTACAATAGCTATCATACTAAGACTTGACCTAAGTTAGTTATTTATATCGACCTGCTTTATTTATAGGTCGGCGTTGTGATCATTCCTGATCACTTTATTCTATTTGCTGTTCGCTTGTTTGTGTGGTTTCTTCGATTGCTTTTAAGGTGAGTTATAGTCCCGTTTTTACATACTTTTCAAAGTACATTTTTGGGATGTGATTACATGCATTTTCATTTACGTTTAGACACAAGTAACCGTTAAATTTAATTATTCATTGTGAGTTGGACAAAAATATTCCCTAGTCTGGTAACTGTAATCATTGGTTTCTACTGGTGAACGCGAATCCTATGGATAGATCTATCGGGTTTGACAACCCCATTTTTAGCTAGTCGCGCTAGTAATTTATAATCAGAATATTTAGTACTTCGTAATTTGTTGTAGATACACTGTCCAAGTGTATATTTTTATTGTGTTTGGCAAGGGTAAATAAAGGGTTAAGTGGTTACCAGGTGGCTCATTGATAATGGAATAATGTTTAATGTTTTCTAACATTTTTAAATCTTGTGGTCTAAAGTTTACTTATTTATTTAAACCTATAATTCACTCAACCTTTGTGTTGACAGTTTACTTGCATGTTTTCACAGGTACTTGAGTTTTGTGATGCTTCCACTGTGTTTAGAAGAGTCTGCATGCATTTGGGCAGATTTTATGAAACATTTTATGAAACTTAAGCTTGCATTCTATTTTTGGATAATTTAAACTTGTGGGTTTGTTTGCAAGGTTTTGTATCAACTTTTGGTTTATTACTATGGTTGGTTGTTTAAAACTACATATTTTGGTTTGTTTCCTTTTTGGGAAATATTTGAAATAAAAGAATGCAACTTTGTTTATTTAATTCATTTAAGTCCGATCAAGCTGTGGGACTAACTGACGGATTCGTTAAGTGTTTTGACGGGGTCGTCACATGTGGTATCAGAGCGTTGGTTGTAGGGAACTAGGCGGTCTTAATGTGGTCAACCCGTGGTTATTAGGGTGCATTAGAGTCTAGTCTACAACCCGACCTTTTTGCTATAGCATTATTATGCATTTCATTTTGTATAAGTTATATTATTAGCTTTCATATCTTTTTGGCATGTGGTTTGCGGTTTTGCTGTTTGCAGATGTCGACTTCGAGCGATAACTCTGTTGCTGCTCCTGCTCCACCGTCTCCTGCTAGATGTCGTGCTAATCAACCAGAGATCGATGATCCTGTTCATTACTATTTTTCTACCATTACTCATATGAACCGGGCTTATAATGAGGTGACACGTATTAACGCCCTTAGTGATTGTTTGCGCACTTTGCCACATAATGAAGTTATGGACGAGATCCGTGCCGACATGAGTAACTTTATCACTTTCAAGCATAGGGTTGAGGATGCGAACCGTAAGCGTGATCGAGAAGTTAATGCTAAGTTCGAGGCTCTCGAGAGCACTGTTCGTGTGTTGAAGGAAGAGTTGGATGTTGTGAAAGGGAAGTTGCGTAAGTATGAGGATCCTGCTGAGACTCATGCTGGACCAGCTTATCACACCCGCTCTAAGTAAATGTGATGTGATTATTCATATTGATTATCTATTTCATCAGACTTAATGTCCTTTTTATACATCCATTTTGGGTTATGTACGGCGTTTTGCCGAGGATTTTATTAAGATTTTGTTATGGGATATTTTTTTCATTATGTATGGATGGTTATTTTTATGACGTCTATTATCATTATCATGTTTTATTTCCGATGTTGTGGCTCTTGGCATGTTATATTATGCGTAATATATGTTCATGTATGTTAGGTGCTATGTATATTGTATGATGTTATCATAAAATATGTATGCATGTGATGGTTATTTCTATAACAATCATAACTGTCATGTTATTACTCATAGTGTTTGTTAACTATTATTTATGATGGTTAATCTTTTCGTGTTTTGATCTATTCCTTTATGACACTAGTATTATTCTTGGTACTAACGGATGTGTTATTCTATTTTGAAGATCATGCCTCCAAGAGAGTCCACTGAAGCGCTTATGCAATGCCTGATCAATGAAGGAATTGCTGCTGCTATGGCAGCAAATACTAATGTTAACGCCAATGCGAACAACAACGTGGGATGCTCCACAAAACTTTTATGGCTGGTCGACCCCAAGAATTCAGTGGTACGGAAGGACCAATAGGGCTTACTCGTTGGTTCGAGAAAATTGAATCTATTTTCAGGGTCAGTCGGGTCCGTGAAGAGGACAAAGTTAGTTTCGCTAGTTGCACTCTCAAGGATAGTGCCTTGACATGGTGGAACAATCTGGTTAGTAGTTTGGGAAGCGATGTAGCTTATGGTTTGGCCTGGAATGATTTTAAGGAAAGATTGATCACCCGCTATAGACCTCGGGGTGAGCTTAAGAAGCTAGAGGTTGAGCTCAAGAGTTTGAAAATGCATGGCACCGAGTTAGATGCCTATGAATGAAGGTTTTTCGAGTTAACTTTGCTGTGTCCTAGGGTTTATGCGGATGAGGACCGCAAAATTGAGGCTTACATTGATGGTTTGTTCGAGAAGATTGAACACGGGGTTGAGTCTAGTGAACCCCAAACTATTGAGGCGGCTATGTCTATGGCCCACAAACTTAATGACAAGGTGTTGAGAAGAAGCAAGACTACAGTTGTTGAAAGTAGTGAGGAGGTTGTCAAGAAGGCTGATAATGGGAAATGAAAGTGGGATAACAACCGCAATCAAAACCAGGGTCAGCAGAAGAAACAGGATACCTCAGGTGCTAATAACAGAAATCAGCGTGTGTGTCCTCATTGCTATAAAGCTCATGATGGTTACTGCACAGTTACTTGTAAGAGGTGCTCTAAGCAAGGGCACATTGCTAAAGATTGTACAGTGCTTTTGCCGGGGTCTGCTACTCCCGCAACTGGTGGTAATAATAATGTTGGTAATAGAGATGGTAACGGTAACGGTAATGGGAAATCGAATAATGGAGGTAATCCAAGGGTTTGTTATGAGTGTGGGAAGCCGGGGCATTTCCGAGATGCTTGTCCCAACAAGAAGACTGCTGAAACTGCACGCGGCCGAGCGTTTAACATTAATACTAAGGATGTGGAGGAAGATCCTAAGCTTGTTACTGGTACGTTCTCAGTCAACAATTTATCAGTTTATGTATTATTTAATTCAGGGGCTGATTTAAGTTTCGTGTCGAGTAAATTAAGTCCAAGAATCAAAACGCCGTTAACTCTCTTAGACAATACTTATGTTGTTGAAGTAGCTAATGGTAAGGAACTTACTGCTAAGACTGTACATCGTAAGTGTAACATTAATCTGGGTGGTAGGGATTTCAAGATAGATTTGATACCGATTGAACTTGGTAGTTTTGATATTGTTATTGGTATGGATTGGTTATCTGCGAACCGTGCTGAGATCGTGTGTTATGATAAGGCTATTCGTATTACTGATGTGATTGGAGAGCCACTGATGGTCTTTGGAGATAAGAAATGCACACAGTTAAACCTTATTAGCTGTATGAAAGTTCGTAAACATCTCCGCAAAGGCTGTCATGCTATTCTTGCTCATGTTGTTGATCCTTGTAAGGAAGTGAAGAACGTTGATGACGTTCACATTGTTAGGGATTTTCCCGAGGTGTTTCCTGATGACTTACCTGGCCTTCCGCCGCAACGCGCGGTAGAATTTCAGATTGATCTTATTCCCGGCACTGCTCCTGTAGCACGTGCTCCTTATCGTCTTGCGCCTTCCGAACTTCAAGAATTGTCGAGTCAACTCCGTGAGTTGTTAGACAAAGGTTTTATTCGTCCTAGTTCGTCCCCTTGGGGAGCTCCCGTTATGTTTGTTAAGAAGAAAGATGGTTCCTTTCGTTTATGCATTGATTACCGTGAACTGAATAAGCTCACTGTTAAAAATCGTTATCCTCTTCCGAGAATTGATGATCTGTTCGATTAACTTCAGGGTTCGTCTGTTTATTCAAAAATTGATCTTCGTTCTGGCTATCATCAGTTGCGTGTTAAGGAATCTGATGTTTCAAAAACTGCTTTTCGTACCCGTTACGGTCACTTTGAATTTCTTGTTATGCCGTTCGGATTGACAAATGCACCTGCTGTGTTCATGGACCTCATGAACCGTGTGTGTAGACCCTATCTGGACAAGTTCGTTATTGTTTTCATCGACGACATCCTTATCTATTCTAAGAGTGATGAAGAGCATGAAGAACACTTGAGGTTAGTGCTTGATTTGTTAAAGAAAGAAGAGTTGTACGCTAAGTTCTCTAAGTGTGCTTTTTGGTTAAGAGAAGTTCAGTTCCTTGGTCATATTGTTAGTAAACAGGGAATACAAGTTGATCCTGCTAAAATTGAGGCGATTAAAAAGTGGGAAACCCCGAAAACTCCTACTCGGATTCGTCAGTTCTTAGGGTTGGCAGGTTACTATCGAAGGTTCATTCAGGATTTCTCTCGTATTGCGAAACCTCTGACTGCTTTAACGCATAAGGGGAAGAAGTATGAGTGGAAGGATGAACAAGAGAATGCTTTTCAGATTTTGAAGAAGAAGTTGACTACCGCTCCGATTTTGTCACTACCGGAGGGTAATGACGATTTTGTTGTTTATTGTGATGCATCGCGACAAGGCTATGGTTGCGTTTTAATGCAACGAAAGAAGGTTATTGCGTATGCGTCACGACAGTTGAAGATTCACGAACAGAACTATACAACTCATGATTTAGAGTTGGGGGCTGTTGTTTTTGCGCTTAAAATTTGGAGACACTATCTTTATGGTGTTAAGAGTACTATGTACACCGATCACAAGAGTCTTCAACATATCCTCGATCAGAAACAGTTGAACATGAGACAACGAAGATGGATTGAGACGTTGAATGATTATAATTGTGACCTTTTGTATCACCCGGGTAAGGCCAATGTTGTGGCTGATGCATTGAGTCGTAAAGAAAGGACTGAACCTCGCAGGGTTAGGGCCTTGAATATGACAGTTAGATCAAACCTCGCAAGGCAGATTCTTGAGGCACAACAAGAAGCCTTAAAAGAGGAGAATTTCGTGAAGGAGAATGTAGAAAAGGTAGCTAAGAAGTTTGAAGTACGAGCTGATGGTACTAGGTATTTTGCGGGACATCTTTGGGTTCCGAAATTTGGAGGTCTTCGACAACTTGTTTTGGATGAGGCTCATAAGTCTAGATACTCTATTCATCCTGGTTCGGGAAACATGTATCAGGATCTTAAGGAGCTATATTGGTGGCATAATTTGAAAGGTGATGTAGCTAAGTATGTGACTAAGTGTTTGACCTGTGCTAAGGTCAAAGCTGAACATCAAAAACCGTCTGGACTTTTGGTGCAACCAGAAATTCCCGAGTGGAAGTGGGAAGGTATCACTATGGATTTTATTACTAAGTTACCAAGAGTTTCGGGTGGCTATGATGCGATTTGGGTGATTTTAGATCGACTCACTAAGTCGGCTCACTTTTTGCCGATTAGGGAAACGGATTCGATGGAGAAACTCACCCGTTTGTATTTGAAAGAGATTGTTTCTAGGCATGGTGTTCCTGTTTCCATTATTTCCGATCGAGACAGTCGATTTGTGTCGAGGTTTTGGCGATCTTTACAGGAAGCCTTGGGTACTAGGTTGGATATGAGCACCGCTTATCATCCTCAAACGGATGGTCAAAGTGAAAGGACCATTCAGACATTAGAAGATATGTTGCGAGCGTGCGTCATTGATTTTGGAAATGGGTGGGATAAATATTTGCCGCTAGCTGAGTTTTCTTATAACAACAGTTACCACGCAAGTATTAAAGCCGCACCGTTTGAAGCTTTGTACGGTAGGAAATGTAGGTCTCCTATTTGTTGGAATGAGGTTGGGGATGCTCAACTTACAGGTCCAGAGATTATTCACGAGACTACTGAGAAGATTGTACAAATTAAAGAAAGGTTGAGAACTGCTAGAAGTCGGCAAAAGAGTTATGCCGATAAGGGAAGGAAAGATGTTGAATTTCAAGTTGGTGATCGTGTTATGTTAAAGGTTTCGCCTTGGAAGGGCGTAATCCATTTTGGTAAAAGAGGGAAGTTAAGTCCTCATTTCGTGGGACCTTTTGAGATCAATGAAAGAGTTAGACTGGTGGCTTATCGTTTGAAATTGCCACAAGAACTCAGTGCTGTTCACGATGTTTTCCATATTTCGAATTTAAAGAAGTGCTTGGCTGAATTTGATCAGACTATTCCTTTGGAGGAACTTCAAGTTGATAAGCAATTGCATTTTATTGAGGAGCCTGTTGAAATCATGGACCGAGAGATTAAGACTCTTAAACAGAGCAGAATTCCTATTGTTCGGGTCAGATGGAACGCTAGACACGGTCCCGAGTTCACTTGGGAGCGTGAAGACCAGATGAAGCAGAAATACCCGCATTTGTTCTCAGATGCTGAGTCAACCCCTGCGCCTGCTTAAATTTCTTTACGAAATTTCCGTAACGGGAAGGTACTGTCACGACCTTACTTTTTCCGTTATCTTTTTCAGTTAATTATTTAACGACCGTTAACTGTTAGTGTGCCACGTCATTTCTATGACCTATATTATTATTTGTAATAATATATATATATATATATATATATATATATATATATATATATATATATATATATATATATTAATTATTATGTGTTATGTGAATATTTGTATTCATATTTTAATTTATACGTTTCTATGTCTCGCGGATTTCCATCCGGCGAATCTTTTTGGTTTTCAAACCAACGGTCGAGTTTTTGGGACATTTAAATCCTAAATATTTTAAACATGATATTTTAAGATCATATTATTATATAGTGTATTTATATTTATTTTCGTCGCGCGTTTGTTATCTTTCCGAATTTTTAATCGCGTAAGTGCGTTTTCGCGTTTCGGGTTTCGTTCGAGCTTTCGGACCAAAAGACTTTAAACATTTAACAATTTTGGGCCATGGGGCCCACCTCCCTTGCACCATTCGGCCGAACCCCCCTTAGAGGGGGGAGTACTTTGATTTTTTTTCCATTATTTCCCATTTACACTTTCATAAAATTTTCTAAAAACCTAACTCCAAATATTTTCTCCCTTCTCCCTTTTTCTTGCCCTTTGGCCGTCGCCATACAACACCATCATCATTCATCAACAAAATATTACTTGGATCACCAAATCGTTCATACAATCGGATTCCTCGTTCCGTTCTCTACGCGATTATACTAATTGATTCTTGATTAGGGTATAAACCCTAACCCTAACCCTAGAACTTTTAATTTTTATTTATTTTTCTGTATTTTATGTTTATATTATTAGTATGATGATTATTAGTTGTTGTAATGTTGATTGTATGCGTAGAATTACTCGTAAACTTATGTTTTCGGTTTGATAAAATTTGGACAGCAGATTTTTCGTGTGTTTCTGATATTGTAACTGATGTTGATCATAAAATAAATTATATAAATTAGTTCCTCTCATCAAGACATTAATTTTAGACTCCGGATTCTTGTCGTTTCGATTCCCAGAACCCTAATTATGATTAAAATGGTATTTTGTTAAGATTGAAATGTGATTTTGGTATGAACCAGGTTTGGTCCGACTTTGTGACCATATTTGGTGACTTTATGGTGTTTTAGTGTGTTAGGACTGATGGTGGGGCGAACTTTCATGTTCGGGTCATCTCAATCTGAGCCACGAATCACCCGTTACGTCTAAAACACGTTTTTGATTGAATTGAAGTTCCAAGTAGTGTAATGGCTGTACATCACGACTTGTGGACTGTTCTTGGGGTGTTCTTGAGTGTACCAAAGTTTCGGGTGGTTTGCTTAGGCGGAGATATATGTAAGGCTCGCCGAAAACTGACACCCGGGGCTCAGGATACGACCCGATGAACTTTTGATTTAAAACTTGTGACTAATTATTAAATTTATGATATAAATAATGGATTTCATTATCATTTAATTACTTATGATAAAAAAAGTAATTATTATTATTTACAACTTATGATATATATTTATTATATCATTTAATTAATATTTATGATTTAATTAACTTTTTAATTAAACATATGATTAATAATACTTCATTATTAATGGAAAATACTTATGATAAGTATTAAACTTATATTATGAGATTATTATAATAAGACTTATAATAAGGATTAATTAATTATTTAATTATTATAAGGCTTAGTTATTATTTAATTATAATTTAATTATTAAATACTTATGATTTAATAGTTATAATTAGAAACTTATGATATGATTAATAATTCATTATTAATTAATAATACTTATGATATGATTTAAAATTTATTATTAATTAATAATATTTATATTATGACTAATATTTAATTAATTAATTAATTAAATACTTATGTTATATTAATTATATCATTTAAACTTATATTAACTTTAATAATTCATTTTAATTTAATAAAACTTATGTTATGACATAATTAGACATATTTAACTTTAATAAACGTTATAATTTATATTGTTATTATAACTTACACTTTTAAAATTAACTTTGACTATGTTTGACCAAGGTTGACTTTTGAGTTGACTTTTGGTTGACTTTGACTTTCAGTTGACTTTTGTTGACTTTCTAATTAAGGAAACTTTCCTAACTTATAAACTTTCCTAAAATAGCAACTTTCTATATTTGAAAACTTTTCAAAAATAGAAACTTTTCAAAAATAGAAACTTTCCAAAAATAGAAACTTTCCAAAAATAGAAACTTTCCAAAAATAGAAACTTTCCAAAAATGGAAACCTACTAAAAATAGAAACTTTCTATAAATAGAATGTATGTGTCCGTACGCTGTTCCAGTCAAACCGATGCTTGCCGAGTATTGTGCTATGTCTACTTGCAACATGTACAATAGCTATCATACTAAGACTTGACCTAAGTTAGTTATTTATATCAACCTGCTTTATTTATAGGTCGGCGTTGTGATCATTCCTGATCACTTTATTCTATTTGTTGTTCGCTTGTTTGTGTGGTTTCTTCGGTTGCTTTTAAGGTGAGTTATAGTCCCGTTTTTACATACTTTTCAAAGTATATTTTTGGGATGTGATTACATGCATTTTCATTTACGTTTAGACACAAGTAACAGTTAAATTTAATTATTCATTGTGAGTTGGACAAAAATATTCCCTAGTCTGGTAACTGTAATCATTGGTTTCTACTGGTGAACGCGAATCCTATGGATAGATCTATCGGGATTGACAACCCCATTTCGAGCTAGTCGCGCTAGCAATTTATAATCGGAATGTTTAGTACTTCGTAATTTGTTGTAGATACACTGTCCAAGTGTATATTTTTATTGTGTTTGGCAAGGGTAAATAAAGGGTTAAGTGGTTACCAGGTGGCTCATTGATAATGGAATAATGTTTAATGTTTTCTAACATTTTTAAATCTTGTGGTCTAAAGTTTACTTATTTATTTAAACCTATAATTCACTCAACCTTTGTGTTGACAGTTTACTTGCATGTTTTCACAGGTACTTGAGTTTTGTGATGCTTCCGCTGTGTTTAGAAGAGTCTGCATGCATTTGGGCAGATTTTATGAAACATTTTATGAAACTTAAGCTTGCATTCTATTTTTGGATAATTTAAACTTGTGGGTTTGTTGGCAAGGTTTTGTGTCAACTTTTGATTTATTACTATGGTTGGTTGTTTAAAACTACATATTTTGGTTTGTTTCCTTTTTGAGAAACATTTGAAATAAAAGAATGCAACTTTGTTTATTTAATTCATTTAAGTCCGATCAAGCTGTGGGACCAACTGACGGATCCGTTAAGTGTTTTGACGGGGTCGTCACAAATAGCGTCATCAGAAATTACAGGTATTTCAGGTGGTTTAGGCGTAATACCACTTCTCGTGGTAATGGCTTTAGCTGTTTCATTCCGGGGGTTAGCATTTGTATCGCTAGGTAGACTTCCCGGTTTTCTTTCACCTATCAACCTTGCTAGGTTGCTTACTTCTTGTTCCAGATTTTGAATAGAAGCTTGTTGATTTCTAAATGCTTGAGCATTTTGTTCATTGGTTTGTTTCTGATATGTGAAAAATTGCATTTGAGATTCAACTAGCTTCGACATCATGTCTTCTAAATTTGGCTTTTAATCATCGGTTTGTGGTAGTTTATTTTGAAAAATAGGTCTTTACTGATTGTAAGTATTATTGGATACTTGTTGATTGCTAGGACCTTGTTGGTTGTTGTATGAAACATTTCGGTTATAATTCTGATTTTGATTGTAGTTTGGTCTTGGCGGTTGATAATTATTCTGATAATTATTTCCAGGCCTTTGGTTCATGTATGAAACATTCTCTCTTTTTCCATTGTTTGTTCAATACTGAGACAATCTTTTGTCAAATGTGATCCTCCACACTGCTCACAACGAATTCGTATTGCGTGAATATCCTTAGTCATCTTTTCCATTCGTCTCTCGAAAGCATCTATCTTTGCGGACAAGAAATCAAAGTCATGGCTAGAATCGGCTCTAGTCGCTTTAGATGATCTAATGATGTCTTTTTCTTGATGCCACTCATGTGAGTGAGAAGCAGTGTTATCAATAATTTTGTAAGCTTCAGTTGCGATTTTCTTCATAATGGAACCACCAGCTGCTATATCGATGTCTTTTCGTGTAGTGATGTCGCATCCTTGATAGAATATTTGTACTATTTGATAAGTGTCTAAACCATGTTGCGGACATCCTCTCAATAACTTTCCAAATCTTGTCCACACCTCATATAGAGTTTCATTTGGCTTTTGCGTGAACGTAACTATTTCTCCTTGAAGTCTCACGGTTTTAGATGCAGGAAAGAATTGTTTAAGAAATTTTTCAACTAAAACATCCCATGTATCAATCGCCCCTTCAGGTAACGATTCTAACCAATCTTTGGCTTCTCCCTTTAAAGTCCAGGAAAATAACATGAGATAGATCTGTTCATCCTCAACTTCTCTTATTTTGAATAGAGTACAAATCCTATTAAAAGTTTGAAGATGTTCGTTTGGATCTTCCTTCGGCGCACCACTAAATTGGCATTGATTAGTTACCATGTGTAGGATTTGTCCTTTAATTTCATAATCTGGCGCATTAATGTCTGGTTGAGTAATTGCGTGACCTTGGCCAGTGCGTTTAGCTCTCATTCAGTCTTCCATACTTAGAGGTTCCAGATTTTCCATGATTGAATTTGTTGAATCTGAATCACTAGAGGATTCTGACTTAATGGTTTCTTCCTCGACAATCTCTGGATGAGTAATTTGTGGTTCAGGAGGAATGATTAGTGGTTCAGGATCTCTGTATTGTCCCTGAATATCCTCCGTATTCTCAATTGGGAGGTCGGGTTCAAAAAAATCGAAAATTTGAATTGGAGTACTTGGTCGACTAGATGACGATTCTAAAGAAAAATCAACGGCGACAATATTGGCTAAATGTCTTGATCGAGTTACAGGTGGTGAACGTTTTGCTCGGTGCATTCACTGAATGTCCTATTAGTTATAAAAGATAAAAATTATATAAGTTATCAAATTAATAGATTTTTCTGATTTTGCCCACGTTTCGAATAGCCAATAGATGCAGAGGTAGACAGGACCCTTTAAATCGGAAGCCCACAACTCGCCACTAACAAATCCAACTATTACTACGAACCAGAAAATTTTGGATGTCTATCAATTTAACCGCTTAAAATAATTTTTCGTTGAAATTTAAAGAAGAAATAGAAAATTCTATGTCCTAAAAACTAGAGCGTCGAGAAATAAGAAAGAAAAAGAATGCGTCGAAAAACGTCAAAAAATAAGCGTCGAAAAATAATAAGAAAATAGCGCGTCGAAACTTAGTATTCTAAAAACTAAATATTTAAAACTTACGTCTAAAGGTATTAAAGCTTAAAAGGAATTCTATATCCAAAACGGCAATAACTTAAAAAGTACTAAAATCTTAAAACGGCGTCGCAAAATTCTAAAGCTCCTAAATCTTAGTCTAAAGAAAAAGCACTTAAGGGATTTTACGGAAAAGCCTAAAAATCTAGAAATAAAAATAAACTACAGCAAAATACTAGATTAAAACTAATTACGCACGATAAATATTATAAAAGTTACGAATTAAACGATTAAAATATACAATTTATAAAAAGAAATAAAAATGATAATATTACTTATTTTTTATAAAAATATTATTTTTATATTATTATTTTATAAAAGTATTAAGTTTAAAACTAATTAAAACTTAAAATACAAATTAATTAAAAACTAAAACTAACTATTATTAAATTAAACCCTAATCTTAATTAATAATAATAATTAAATTTAAACCCTAATTAGCATTAATTACGTACTAGGTTTCAGCTGTCACAGCCTTCATGCGATCGCATGAATTTTGTCCTACCAGTTCATGCAGTCACATGGCCCAGAGGTTCAGATTACAAATTGGGCTGCTACAGTACGGCCCGATTATTTTTACTTTTTTTTTCTTTTCTATTTTATATTTTTGTAAATTATTTATATAAAACTTATAAATAAGAAAAATTCACTTATTAGTTTTTATAACTTTTCACAATAAATAGAAATATAAACTTTTTAACTTTAACTAAACTTAAAAATATAGATATATATTTTTCTTTTTCTTTTATATTTTTGATTGTATTATATAAAACGTATTTTTATAAAAATGAATTAAAGCTTAATAAAAATCCTTTTTTTTTAATAGCGTTTCGCTTTCGGCGTTGTTGAAGTCCCCGGCAGCGGCACCAAAAATACTTGGTGCTATGCGAGGTGTATACGAAATAGTTATATTTTTATTGCGAAATACTATTAAATACGATACAATTTTACACAAGTTATTTATTTATTTATAGAGTGGATATACCTAAACCTTGCTACAACACTATAGGCAGTGTACCTAATCGTAAAGTAGTGTAGTTTTTAGTAAGTCCAGTTCGTTCCGCAGGGAGCTAGCCAAGTTTAACGCTATATTTTTAAAACTATATTTGTATAAATAAATATATATATATATATATATATATATATATATATATATATATATATATATAAGTAATATTATTATTATTATTATTATAAAAGGGGGGTTTTACCGTTTAATGACCGGTTTGTCGATTTTAAAACTTTAGTCATAATTAAAACCTAATGTAAAATATTAAAAATAAATATAACTTAATTTAAAGCATAAAGTAAATGATGATAATAAAATTACAATAAATAAAAGTGCGATAAATAAAATGACGATAAATAAAATTGCGATAATTAAAAGTACGATAATTAAAGGTGCGATAAGATATAAAATAAAGGAATTATGCTTATTTAAACTTCCGTAATCATGATGTTTGACATGTTGATTTTAATTTATTACCATGGGTTAATTGTCCTTTGTCCTGGATTATTCAATATGTCCATACGGTTTTTGTCCATAACAGTCCATCAGTCATAAATATAAAGTGCGAATATCCTCGTCAAATTATCCTTATATCCGAAGTCAAATATTCCACTTAATTGGGGATTCGAACTGTAACAAGGTCTTAATACTTTGTTTAATGAATACACCAGGTTATCGACTGCGTGTATTCCAAGGTTTCAATACTTTGTTAACAATTACACCAATTACCCTTGAATGTAATCCACCCCTGTTTCAACGAGTCCATTGACTATTAATCCATCCCTGTGTCTGGTAAAATGAACAATTATTGGTATTTATAGATATCCCGCCCACCGTACCCGATTAAGCGTATGTGGTTATTTATAGATACGTCGATTTGTAACCTTTAATATTAAATTAACGAGGTATCATTTAGTTAATATAAAACCCATTAATAGCCCATAGTCTAATTTCCACAAGTGTCGTTCTTTTGTCCAAACCCCAATTATGGTACAAAGCCCAATTACCCCGTCTTTAATATTTAGCCCAACATCACGATTACTTCGATTTAAATAAGCATAATAATAACTTAGCTACGAGACATTAATTTAAAAAGGTTGAACATAACTTACAATGATTAATAATAGCGTAGCGTTACACGGACAGAATTTCGACTTACACACTTACAACATTCGCTAACATAACCTTATTATTATTATTATTATTATTATTAATCTTAAATTAAAGTTAAAATTATAAATATATATATATATATATATATATATATATATATATATATATATATATATATATATATATATATATATATATATATATATATATATATTTGTGAGAGAGAGATTGATAAAGGATGTAAAATTCGGCCAAAACTCGCGAAATTTATAGGACCAGACCTGCTACAGTCATCCATGCGATCGCATGGATTTAAAGCTTCCAGGCCATGCGATCGCATGGCCACCTTTTCCTGATCACAAAGCTTCCAAAACGTGGGCTGCTATGATTAATTTAATATATAATATAATATATATAATTTTATATAATTAATTATATATTATATTATATTCTTGTACTCCGTTGACTTGTAATTTTAGCTCCGTTGCGTCGCACGTTGATAGTTGGTTCATGTCCCGGTTCCGAATTTTCGAACGTCCTTTCGTACTATTTAATATCTTGTACTTTGCTTTTCGCGGCTCGTACTCTTGTAATTTTTAGATGTTTCCAATCAATAATTTGAATCACTTGGATTGTACTTTGTACTTTTTAGCTTTTTGGTCATTTGCGTCTTCAATTCGTCGAATCTGTCTTTTGTCTTCACCTTTTATTATTTAAACGAATATAACTTGTAAATAGAACAACTGCAACTAAAAGCTTGTCTTTCTTTAAGGATAATGCTATGAAATATATGTTCGTTTTTTGCATTATCTACCATCGGGAGAGCATAACTCACATGTCTCATGTCTTCATGTAACATATCCACCTCTAAGATTTAGATTATTTAGTTGACATTAAAAGTCATTGGAACAATAATCTCAGATTAGGCTTGTTAGTCATGTTTTATTGGCGATGAAACATCAAACATTTCAGCACAACAAAACCCGACACATTGACTAAACTATCTTTGTGAAACATACTTAAATACCAAATATAGGAACCATGATTGTTCCAGAAGTGATGAACATATAA
The DNA here is from genome assembly GCF_046630445.1 of Rutidosis leptorrhynchoides. NCBI lineage: Eukaryota > Viridiplantae > Streptophyta > Magnoliopsida > Asterales > Asteraceae > Rutidosis > Rutidosis leptorrhynchoides. Next base: position 559,895,921 of record NC_092334.1, on the reverse strand, counting down.
ATAGACATTACGAAACCTTTAAACTCATCAAACGATGACATTAAGGTCACCTAATACACGAAATTAAAAAAATAAGATTTTCGGTTCAGCATTTCAGCAACACCAAACATGAATGTCATATTGTTTTGGGCATAACTCTCACCTCATTTCACCATTGAAGGTGATTCAAGTTGGAGGTTTTAGGTCATTGAGTATTCTACCCAATTAACATGCATGTTTGGTCAGAAGATCAACACAAAAACGTCAAGTACACAATCTTTAGCTGATGGTCAGAAATCCAAACAGCAGAACATGCAAATTGTTGTCAACAAGATGAGACACTTCTGCTCATCATCCATGCATATATCTTAAATGAAAAGAAATGTATTGAACTATATTTTAACATGGAGAAAAGCCTTATACTCAAAAGTTAAATTTTCAAGTAGTTATAGCTATTTATATCTCGGACTTGAAATCTGAGGATTTTTCAGCAACAAACAAAATGAGTACTAGTTTCATTTAGCCATATCTCTCATATCCTTTCACCAATGAAGGTGGTTCAAGTTGGAGATATTAGGTCATTGAGATATATTGCTAAAACAAAAGTCATATGTGACTGTAAGTATTCATAAAAATTGAAAACATGCAAGTACCATTCGGAGGTCAGAAATTCTTTCAGCAAGACATGCATTTTTGTTTCAAGAAGATGAGGTACTTATACTCATCATCTATGCATGGTTCTTATATGGATAGAAAGGTATTGAACTTTGGTTTAACATAATGAAAAGCTTTTAACTCAAAAGTTAATTTTTCAAATGATTATAGCTGTTTCAAATTCAGATTCACTGCTAGAAATTTTCAGCAAGCAACATGCAAGCAATGCATGTGTAATTCAACACTCTTACAAGCATAATATGATATATGTAGTTAATTAATGATAAAATTAGTTGTATTAGAGTTTACTTACAGCTTAAAAGCTTAAAAGTTCAAGGATTTAATGTGTGCTTGTAGAAATGCAAGTAGGAATGAAGATAGTGTTGTTGTCTTGATTCAAGTTTGGAAAATGGATGAAGATTGTGTTGTGGATGATGGTGGACGGTTTTGGTGGTGGATAAAGGCTGAGTTCTAGTGTTCTTGATGGAAGAAACAACTAGAGAGCATGTGAGTAAGAGAGCATGTGCGTATGTGGTTAAATGAAGAGAAAAGATGCATGCTAGAAGTCTTAATCAAGAAAATTGTGCAAGTGTGCACATGGGGAATGGTGGAGGCCGGACATAATGGAGTGGGAGGGAATATTTTATTTGTTTTTATTGAATAATATTGTAGGACTTCAAAAAACGAACTTCTGGGCTTTTGAATCACCTCATTTCGAGTCCGTATGATCGAGATATGCTAAAAATAACGCAACCGGAGATTCTAAGCTAGGGATTTCTAATTAATTGAAGTCATCATATGAATGAATATAAAATTAATTCAATTAATCGTCGAACATTTTGTAAGTCATGAAATGACATTTTCGGGTTTTCACTAACTGAGGCGTTTTCTGAAATTTTCGAATACTTCTAAACAGAAGCATATAAACACGTAATATGTAACACATATTAAAATACTATGTTGTATAAGTTCATACAAGGATTATGAACATGAAAAATCCCGGATTTCAAGTAACGGTCGTTAAATATTTAACAGAAAAAGTTGGGTTGTTACATTACCTACCCGTTAAAGAAATTTCGTCCCGAAATTTTAGTGCTAGTCCGCTGAAGTCGTTTTGTCAGGAAACAACTGCGGATACTTTTGCCTCATTTGATCTTCCTGCTCCCACGTGAACTCTGGTCCTCTACGGACGTTCCACCAAACTTTAACAATCGGTGTGTTGCTTTGCTTTAATTGTTTGAACTTGCGGTCCATGATTTTAACAGGCTCTTCAACAAAATGAAGTTTGTCATCGATGCGTAACTCCTCTAAAGGAATCACCAAATTTTTGTCAACCAGGCACTTCTTCAAGTTCGACACATGGAAAGTGTCATGTATTTCACTCAGTTCCTATGGCAGTTTCAATCTGTAAGCCACCTGTCCAATTCTCTCAGTTATTGCGAATGGTCCAACATACCTTGGACTCACTTTACCTTTTTTTCGAATCGAACTACACCCTCCTAGGGTGATACTTTAAAAATGACTTTATCGCCAACTTGAAACTCTAATGGTCGGTTTCTCACATCGATATAGATTTTCTGATGATCTTGAGCTGTCTTCAATCGTGTCTGAATTGCACAATTTTCTCGGTTGTTTCGTGTATAATCTCGGGACCTGTCAACTGACTATCCCCTATTTCGCTCCAACATCAGGTATAAAGGCTTCAAAAGGTGCGGCCTTTATACTCGTATGGTAGCTATTGTTGTATGAGAACTCAGCTAATGGAAGATAATTATCCCATCCGTTCACAAAATGAATGACACATGCTCGCAACATGTCCTCTAGAGTTTGAATTGTTCGTTCACGTTGCCATCTGTCTGGGGATGATACGCTGTACTCAAGTTTAAACAATTCCGCATTGCCTCTTGCAATGATTTCCAGAATCTAGAAGTAAATCTACTGTCGCGATCGGATATGATAGATACAGACACTCCATGTCTAGAGATGATTTCTTTTATGTAATGTTGTGCTAACTTATGCATTCCGTCAGATTCTCTTACCGGTAAAAAGTTTGCGGACTTTGTGAGACGATCCAAGACAACCCAAATAGCGTCGTAACCTCCCGTGGTTTTTGGAAGTTTAGTTATTAAATCCATTGCAATATTTTCCTACTTCCACTGTGGAATTTCCGGTTGAGTCAGCAAACCTGATGGCTTCTGGTGTTCAGCCTTGACTTTAGCGCAAGTCAAGCACTTCCCGACATAGGTAGCAATGTCTGCTTTCAAATTCGGCCACTAATAAAACGCTTTTAGATCTTGGTACATCTTGTATGAGCCAGGATGAATTGAGTACCTTGACTTATGTGCTTCATCCATCACTAGTTCTCTCAACCCTCCAAATTTTGGTACCCAGATGCGGTTAGCAAAATATCGTGTTTCGTCCTCTTTTATGTCGAACTTCTTATCAAACCCTTTGATAAATTCAACATCAACATTCTCTTGTTTCCCAGCCTCCAGTTGTGCAGCACGGATCTGTGACGTAAGGTTCGTACGAATAATTATGTTAAGAGCTTTAACCCTGAGAGGTTTATCTCTCTCTTTCCTACTCAGAGCGTCTGCTACGAAATTTTCTTTTCCAGGATGGTATTCAATTTCACAATCGTAATCATTTAGTAACTCCATCCAACGTCGTTCTCTCATGTTGAGCTGTTTTTGATCGAAAATATGCCGTAGACTCTTATGGTCAGTGAAGATAGTAAACTTGGTTCCATACAGGTAGTGTCTCCATATTTTGAGTGCAAAGACTATAGCTCCTAGTTCAAGGTCATGCGTAGTATAGTTCTGCTCGTGAATCTTTAATTGTCGCGATCCATAAGCAATGACCTTGTTTCGTTGCATTAGCATGCAGTCCATTCCTTGCCGTGAGGCATCACAATAAATAACAAAGTCTTTATTCCCCTCGGGTAGAGATAATATCGGTGCAGTCGTCAACTTCTCTTTTAACAACCGAAATGCAGCTTCTTGTGGTTCTGACCACTCTTACTTCTTGCCTTTATGAGTTAACGCGGTTAATGGTCCGAAAATCGTAGAGAAACCTTCAATGAACCTTCTGTAGTAACCAGCTAGACCTAGAAATTTTCAGATCTGAGTTGGTGTCTTTGGTGTTTCCCAATCCTTAACCGTTTCAATCTTTGTCAGATCAACTTGTATTCCGTTGGCACCTACAACGTGACCAAGGAATTGTACTTCTTGTAATCAAAAGTCACACTTTGAGAACTTTGCATGGAGTTGCTCTTCTCTGAGCATTGCCAGTACTTAATGCAAATGTTGTTCGAGTTCTTCTCTGTTCTTGGAATAAAACAATATGTCATCATTGAATACAATGACGAATTTATCTAGATATGGCTTACGCACACGGTTCATGAGGTCCATGAACACTGCTGGTGTGTTCGTCAATCCAAACGGCATCACTGTAAATTCATAATGTCTATAGCGTGTTCTAAACTCCGTCTTAGGAACATCAACTTCTTTGACTCTCATTTGTTGATAACCCGATCTCAGATCGATCTTTGAGTAACAACTAGATCCCTGTAATTGGTCAAATAAATCATTAATTCTCGGCAGTGGGTACCGATTCTTGATTGTCAACTTGTTCAGTTCTCTATAGTCGATACATAATCTCATTGATCCATCCTTCTTCTTAACGAACAAGACCGGAGCTCGAACTCTGAACTCCTCGGCCATAAAGTCCATATGTTTGTACCAGATACGGATTAGAGTATTACAACCCTGATGTTCTTCACCATGGGGAGCTCTGATTCTATGTGAGCACCTTGCTCCTTAGCTTGGAGTTCATAGCCAACAACTCTTGTAGCTCTGGGGGTACAAGTCTATATGGTGAAAGAGCCACTGGAGTCACTCCTGGCACTAGATCAATCTGAAATTCATCTTCACGGTGAGGTGGAAGACTAGGTAACTCTTCCGGAAGGACCTTAAGGAAAATTTCTAACGGTTGTGACATCTTCGGGTCTCTTAAATGTTGATTCAACTTTGCTCACATGTTCCAGAACTGTGAGACACCCTTATCTCGTGTACTTCTGGACCTTCGAGCAATTAAATGTAACACAATGATGTACTGATCTTCTCTTCGTACAACATCATTGATTCGCCATCGGTAAGAGGAATTCGAATAGCCTTCTGATCGCAAACAACCTCGGCTTTATCATTAGATAGCCAGTCCATTTCAACCATAAGGTCCAAACTTCCCAGTTTAATAGTTATATAGAGTACACGTTGTCCAAGGAAGATATTAGATTCTAAATGTTGTGACAGAATTCTCTAGCGAAAAAGCTTCTATCAGCACTGGTGTTGAGAGTATATAAACATTATGCTTGTTGAGTAAGAACGCACTCATGACGAACTTCATCGAAGTTGATGTTGAAAACATGGTGAGTTATCAGACTTGCCCCACATTGGTGGGGAAGGGGAGCATAATATCCTTTATGAGAGAGGGTGTGGTTATCTCTCCTAGTAGGCGCGTATTAGAAATCAAAACCGTGAGACCGCGGGTAGCTGAATGATAGGTAAGTCGGAGGTCAGAGCAGACAATATATGCGGATTGCGCGGGCTGTTACAGGAAATTCACTCTCTAAGATATATCAGCAATGAGTTGTGATGCATAGAAGCTAGTAGTAAATAATATACATGTTAGTGGTGATGTTTAGCACTTAGTAGTGGTATGTAGTAATAGGTAGCATTAAGTAGTAAGTAGCATTGACAAGTACTAAGGAGTAGTGATCTGTCATGACTAACAGTGAGAGGCAGCGTTGTGTAGTAGTTTAGCAACGATAAGTAGTAAAGAGTAGTGGTAAGAGATGATGAGTACGCCCAAGTAGTGTTTTCGTAGTTTCAAGTAGTGAATGGTGGTGATGGATAGTGTCGAGTAGTCACGAGTTGTGACGTGATTACGCGCTATCAATAGGTTATAATGAAAATTAATTCTCACAGTGTACAATTCTACCCATACTTGAGGTTATCGATCGTATGTTCTAAGCTGTATTTATCCAAATAAACTACTTGACTCGCTCCAAATTCCTTATTTTGCGATGTCAGAACTTCTATATGAGTTACCGTAATATAATCCCGGTCATTATATTACCCTAACTCATATTTCCATTTGACATCACTCCACAAGTTCAAGGTAGCGCGATCAACTTAATCCAGTTTAGGTCTTGTGTCATGCGTATGTACGATTCATGATACAGTAATTAGTCTAAGTCCATATCAATATGGGTATAGGTGTGTATATGTACGTGATATAATATGTATCCCTACATATAGCATAGTAAAACAAACAGTGTAAGCATGGCATATGATAGTCATTCCAAGTATACGGCTATAGTCTAGACCCACTAATGCGCCCTACGGTTAGACACACTAATGCATCCTAGTTCCCTATAGCCAAAGCTCTGATACCAACTGAAACACCCCGTCAAAATTCATTAACGGCGATGTTAACTCTGGTCCCAGCGCATGGCTTGACTTCTATATAACAGAAAAGTTCTACAGCGGAAGCAATTAATACCTGAGAAATAACACGCAAAACGGGTCAACAATAATGTTGAGTAAATCTACAGGTTTAAGTAAATAATACAGTATGTTTAAGAAATGATTTTCAGAAAAATATTTATTAGCATAAGACCACCAAGGTTTAATATTAAAAGTTTGTAGACAGCATTTGTCAAGTTTTAATCTATTTGTGAACAACAATGTCAAGTTTCAGTTGTGTATGACATTCAAAAATGTTTTGTTCCTCCTTGCTTGTAAAACACCAGTTTAAGTAATCAATTATAACATATGAGACCACAAAGCTTTCATATTTAAAGTTTGTAGACAGCACTGTGTCCTGTTTCAAATGTTTGTAGACAATACCATGTCAAGTTTAATTTCTCTTGTTTGTAAACCACAGGTTTAAGTAACATAAAGTAGTGTCTGAAAGTCCGTATTCAGAAAAGTAGTTATTAGTTTTTGACCACGAGATTTCATAAGTATATACAACCATGAGCACTTGAATACTAGCTAAAGACCTGCGTATAGTTTATAACTACACTTATCCTTTACCGCATATATCGTATACACTTGTTCGAGTGTACTTGTAGTCAAAAGTAAATGCACCACAGTTATAGTAGGGTGAGGTTTGCCTAACCTAACGGATCCGTCCATCTAAATCGTGCTTACCCGAAGGTAATTAAAGTATTCAAGCTAGGGGCTTTGTGAACAATAACTCAACATGTATAATAGTACTCGTGTCAAAAGTAAAAGCATTTGTAATAACGTAATGTAACCAGCGTGTATTCTCATCCCAGAAAATATGTAAAAAGCAGGACTGTAAACTCACAATGTATAATAATGGTCGGTTCTCAAGTTCATGTCCGGTTTCAATAGCGGGAGTTCCGTATGCGTCCTAAGGTAAATGAGGACGGTCAATGTCTATATAAGTACTTAAATATAGAAGTAAATTTGTAAACGTGTCATCATTATGCTTGTAATCGTGTTCGAGTATTACTTTTAATTAAGTAGTTAGTAGTAAGTGTTCAAAAGTGTACTGATTTGGAAGTCAGTTTTATTTTGGCCAAATCTCCTAGAATATTAAGAGTTAGAAAACCATTCAAATACAGAGATGTAGCTTATTGAGTTAGATTTCCAACACATATAGTCACACCCACTAATTCCAAGCATAAGCCACTCAAAATCGTGAACTTTTCTGTAGTGGTCAGAATGTGTGACGGTTGGCCAACTCAACTTGCTCGGTGCATAAAAATCAAATGACAAACTTAATTCATACAAATCCAAAGCCAAGAGTTGTCTAACATCTGGAATTAAGTCATATCCAAGGCACATGACTCAAGTGTTTACCAAATGTTTCAGAATGAAAACTCTTAACATGCATGGTTTCAATAATCAAAATCAAACAACAAAACACGAAGATTGACCATCGGGAGAGCATAACTCACATGTCTCATGTCTTCATGTAACATATCCACCTCTGAGATTTAGATTATTTAGTTGACATTAAAAGTCATTGGAACAATAATCTCAGATTAGGCTTGTTAGTCATGTTTTATTGGCGATGAAACATCAAACGTTTTAGTACAACAAAACCCGACACATTGAATAAACTATCTTTGTGAAACATACTTAAATACCAAATGTAGGAACCATGATTGTTCCAGAAGTGATGAACATATAAATAGACATTATGAAACCTTTAAACTCATCAAACGATGACATTAAGGTCACCTAATACACGGAAATAAAAAAAATAAGATTTTCGGTTCAGCATTTCAACAACACCAAACATGAATGTCATATTGTTTTGGGCATAACTCTCACCTCATTTTACCATTGAAGGTGATTCAAGTTGAAGGTTTTAGGTCATTGAGTATTCTACCCAATTAACATGCATGTTTGGTCATAAGACCAACACAAAAATGTCAAGTACACCATCTTTAGCTGATGGTCAGAAATCCAAACAGCAGAACATGCAAAATGTTGTCAACAAGATGAGACACTTATACTCATCATCCATGAATATATCTTACATGAAAAGAAAGGTATTGAACTATATTTTAACATGGCGAAAATCCTTATACTCAAAAGTTAAATTTTCAAGTAGTTATAGCTATTTATATCTCAGACTTGAAATCTGAGAATTTTTCAGCAACAAACAAAACGATTACTAGTTTCGTTTAGCCATATCTCTCATATCCTTTCACCAATGAAGGTGGTTCAAGTTGGAGATATTAGGTTATTGAGATATATTGCTAAAACAAAAGTCATATGTGACTGTAAGTATTCATAAAAATTGAAAACATGCAAGTACCATTCGGAGGTCAGAAATTCTTTCAGCAAGACATGCATTTTTGTTTCAAGAAGATGAGGTACTTATACTCATCATCTATGCATGGTTCTTATATGGATAGAAAGGTATTGAACTGTAGTTTAACATAATGAAAAGCTTTTAACTCAAAAGTTAATTTTTCAAATAATTATTGTTGTTGCAAATTCAGATTCACTGCTGGAAATTTTTAGCAATCAACATGCAAACAATGCATGTGTAATTCAACACTCTTACAAGCATAATATGATATATGTAAGTTAATTAATGATGAAATTAGTTGTGTTAGAGTTTACTTACAGCTTATGAGCTTAAAATTTCAAGGGTTTAATGTGTGCTTGTAGAAATGCAAGTAGGAATGAAGATAGTGTTGTGTTCTTGATTCAAGTTTGGAAAATGGATGAAGATTCTGTTGTGGATGATGGTGGACGGTTTTGGTGGTGGATAAAGGCTGAGTTCTAGTATTCTTGATGGAAGAAACAATTAGAGAGCATGTGAGTAAGGGAGCATGTGTGTGTGTGTAGTTGAATGAAGAGAAAAGATGCATGCTAGAAGTCTTAATCAAGAAAATTGTGCAAGTGTGCACATGGGGAAGGGTGGAGGCTGGCCATAATGGAGTGGGAGGGAATATTTTATTTGTTTTTATTGAATAATATTGTAGGATGTCAAAATACGAACGTCTGGGCTTTTGAATCACCTCATTTCGAGTCCGTATGATTGAGATATGCTAAAAATAGCGCAACCGGAGATTCTAAGCTAGGGATTTCTAATTAATTGAGGTCATCATATGAATGAATATAAAAATAATTCAATTAATCGTCGAACATTTCGTAAGTCATGAAATGACATTTTCGGTTTTTCACTAACTGAGGCGTTTTCTGAAATTTTCGAATACTTCTAAACCGAAGCATATAAACACGTAATATGTAACACATATTAAAATACTATGTTGTATAAGTTCATACAAGGATTCTGAACATGAAAAATCCCGGATTTCAAGTAACGGTCGTTAAATATTTAACAGAAAAATTTGGGTTGTTACACAAATATTATTCACTCGCCTAGCTTAATTAAAAATCTTATATCTATACGTCGCTTAACTACTGATAATAAAATATCTATTGAATTTGACCAATTTGGTTTTACTTTGAAGGACTTTCCGAAGGGATGCGGTGCAACAGCACTGGTGCGTTTTATCCGTTCAAGCCTTCCACATTGTTGCCACTACAACATCATTCCACTTTTTCTGCTTTTTTACAAGACTTATGGCACAAACGCCTAGGACACCCAGGCGCAAATATCATAAAGTCTCTTAGAAATAAACATTGTATTCGTTACAATTCTAGTAATAAACGTAATTTTTGTCAATCATGTATTTTTGGCAAACATATACGCTTTCCCTTTTATTCATCGTCTACTAATACTCTATCTCCATTTGATATCATTCATAGTGATTTATGGACCTCTCCGGTCACTAGTAGTGGTGGTCATAAGTACTATCTTTTATTTCTTGATAACTTTACAAATTTCCTATGGACTATCCCTATAACTAATAAATCACAAGTGTTCACTATTTTTACCAACTTCCATAAAATGATACTCACTCAATTCGGTAAAAACATCAAAACATTCCAATGCGACAATGGCACCGAATATAACAACCAAAATTTTCATAACTTTTGTATTCAAGCTGGCATGACCTTTCGGTTTTCTTGTCCCTACACTTCCTCTCAAAATGGCAAAGCCGAATGCAAAATTCATGCAATTAATAACATCATGCGTACCATTCTAGCACACTCTTGTATACCCGCCAAATTTTGGCACCATGCACTCGAAACCGCCACCTACCTTTTAAACATTCTTCCCTCCACAAATTCTAACAATCTATCTCCCACACAACTTCTTTATCATCGCACTCCCTCATATGATTCCCTTCGAACCTTTGGATATCTTTGTTATCCGCTCTTACCCTCTTCTACCATTAACAAACTTGAACCCTGTTCTGAACCATGTGTATTTCTCGGTTATCCAACCGACCATCGCGGTTACAAATGTTATGATATCACCACAAATAAAATCTTAATCTCACGTCACGTTCTATTTTAATGAAGACGTGTTTCCCTTTGATACATCACAACAATCTAGTGACACCTACAAATTTCTCACTAACAGCTTACATCCTCTTTATTTTAATTCTACTAAAACTATTACTCCTACAAATTCTATCACCAACTCCACGCCTTCTGTTACCAACTCTACAAATAATACTAGGCCACTAAGCCCATCAAGCCTAACACTTAAACACTCCACATCCAATAATACGCCTACTGTTTCCAACACTAATTCGCCTCCTAGTGTTTCTGTTCTAGCTTCACATTCTGTTCCAGACTCACAAGACATTTCATCTTCGATACCTACTGTTTCTGCTCCCAACTCACTTGCCACTCCTACTACCAACACACATCCCACTCATCCAATGACTTACACATGGCAAAGCGGGCGTAGTTAAACCAAAAGTGCCTTTCAACCTCTCTGCTACCACTTCTATTTAACCCATTCCATCTAATCCAAAATGTGCTCTTTTCGACCCTAATTGGTTCTGTGCCATGACCGACGAATACAAGGCCCTTTTGGATAATGAGACGTGGACTCTTGTTCCTCGTCAATCACATATGCATGTTATTTGCTCTATGTGGATTTTTAAGCACAAAACACGACATTGGATGGTGCGTTTGAAAGATACAAAGCTAGATTAGTCGGTGACGGTCGCTCTCAACAAATTGGTATTGATTGTCATGAAACGTTTAGTCCCGTTGTCAAACCCACTACTATTCGTACCATTTTGAGCATTTTCGTTTCCAACAATTGGTCTATTCACCAACTTAATGCTAAGAATGCCTTCTTACATGGACATTTAGTCAAAACCGTTTACATGCATCAACCATTAGGTTTTCGCGACCCTCATAAACCGAATCATGTGTGCTTGTTAAAACGATCGCTATATGGTCTCAAGCAAGCCCCTCGTGCTTGGTACCAACGTTGTGCAGACTTCGTATCCACTATTGGTTTCGTCAACAGCAAAGTCGATTATTCGTTATTTTTTTATCGTCATGGGAACATCACGGCATATCTACTATTATATGTTGACGACATTATATTGGTTACTTCATCTAACGTCTTGCGTTGTAAACTTTTAGAACTTTTGGGCAAAGAATTCGCGATGAAGGACCTTGGTCCTTTGAACACATTTTTGGGCATATCTGTTTATCATACCACTGAAGGTTTATTTCTCACACAACAAGCTTATGCCCAAGATATCATAGCACGAGCAAGTATGCTATTTTGCAATCCTTGTGCTACACCTGTCGACACTTTAGGCAAACAAAGTGCAACCCTTGGAACTCCGTACTCAAAACCAACACTTTATCGAAGCCTAGCTGGTGCTTTACAATATTTAACCTTCACCCATCCGGATATCTCTTACGCGGTGCAACAAATTTTTTTACAAATGCACGCACCTTACATATCTCATGTACATGCTCTCAAACGCATTATCCGATACATACAGGGTACGATTTCCATGGGACTTCATATCACGCCATCTTCTTTGCGTGACTTAGTGGCATTCACTGACGTCGATTGGGCAGAATGCCCAGACACTAGATGATCAACTTCAGGTTATTATGTATATCTAGGCGATAATCTATTATCTTGGTCATTAAAGCGACAACCCATTGTGTCTCGATCCAACGCTGAAGCTGAATATAGAGGAGTAGCGAATGTTGTAGCGAAAGTTTGCTGGCTACGAAATCTATTAATGGAATTATGTTGTCCTCTTCACAAAACCACGCTTGTATTTTGCGACAACATCAGTTCCATTTACTTATCTGGGAACCCAGTTCAACACCAACGCACTAAACACATTGAACTTGATATACATTTTGTACGAGAAAAAGTTGCTCGGGGACAGGTTCGCGTTTTACATGTTCCAACACATTTTCAGATAGCAGAAATTTTCACTAAAGGCTTACCAAGAATATTATTCGAGGAGTTTCGATCCAGTATGTGCATTCGATCTCCGAACGCTTCAACTGCAGGGGCGTAATAGTGTATAGTCAGACTTAGTATTATGTAATGTACATGTATCACGTGTTTGTATATCACTGACACAGTATGTAGTCCAGAATATTAGAATAGTTAGTTAGCTACAATAGTGGACAATTAGCTTATCTCAATTGTGTATAAATACATGTATTTGTCAATCAATAAAGTCATTCACAGAATTATTATTTACACATACGAACACATAGAGAAAAATAATCACATTCTCACTAAGCTAAAATTATGAAAAATACTTAGATTAATTAAGATATAAAGGAAAAAATTACTTCATCCATTTTAAAATAAATGTTCACCTTACTATTTTTATTTGTCCCAAAATAATTGTCCAGTTGTAAAAAAAAATAATTATTAAGTATCATTAAACTCTCTAATATACCCTCATTTATTACTCCCAGTCACTCAAATTTTATGTAATTTCAGTTAAATAACATTTATCATATATATCTTAAAGTCAACCAGTATATTTGATATTGCTCGGTTTACACATATTTATCTCGCAATATTGGGTTCCATTTATGTTCGTTTCGGTTCATATTTGAAGATTTAGAGTTTATTATTATTGAAGATTGCATTTTATGGATTGAGGTTGATATTGGTAATGTTTTGGGTGATTATTACTTGTTACGAACTAGGGATCAAGCATGAAGTTCAAGTTATTTTTAAGTCAAAATCAGAGTTTCGGGTCTCCCTTTCACGAGATTTGACCTCGCGTTCGCGAGGTAGACATCGAAATTTTTCGAAACGCGACATAATAAAAAGCGAACGCGAACCCCATTTTTCAGGAGCCCGCCGTCGCGGTATCATCAAAGTAAAAACCCTCGCGTTCGCGAGGGTGTTTGGACGGGAAATTTGGGGTTTTTAACCCTATGTCGAGCATCATTAGTTCATAATTCATTTTATCTTTTTCAATACGTAAAATTGGGCGATTTGAGTGTTCTAAACACCATTCTTCATCAAATCAAGAAAGAATATCATCAAGACTTGAAGATTGTATCATATAACATCGTTAGTACTCTAGTTTTCAATTATATTAGTGATTTTATGATGAATTCTATTATTTTCAATTGTGTGTTTGAATATCTATGAACATAGTTGGCTAAATCCTTTAAAGTTTGCTTAGATGTGAAACTATTATGGTTGGATGGTTCTATGTTATGAATTATTATGTTTGATTGATTGAAGTATAATTGAGCTCCATTATTGTGATTGTTTGTTGTTTTAATTTAATTAAATGGGTTATTGACTAGTTATTATGAGATAATTGGTGATAAACAACTTGTAATTTAACACTTAGGTGATCTAGACGTTGCATGTGGGTGTAATTGGTAATTGAATGGTAAACAGAATGTCATAGTCGTGTAATTGCATTGAGTGATCTTTGTAATTAGGATTTTATGTGAATTTAATCGAGGTTGAATCTCAATAACTTAATCTTTAAATAGTTTGATCTTTTGAATGAGATTAATGTAGGTTAGCCAAATTTGATTGATTGGATTATAACTTATTAGACATTTAATTGGCTTTAACTGTAAAGAACAATCCACCATAATTGGGAACCATGTGAGTGAACATTGCTCTCTTTCACTGGTATTCGCTCATTTTAATTTTCGCATTTTAGTTAATTAAAAATCCAACCAATCCAACTTTTTCTTAAAACAATTATTAATTAATTTAATTCTAAACAACTGCTCTCTGTGGATGAATCTGAATTTGCTACATTCTTTGGTACATTGGTCATGAATAGTTGTCTGATTCGTGTGTTAAAAACCATTTAGTTTAATACAATAAATTTAGGTTTAGTTTTACAACATTAATATTTCAATGAACTTTAGAATGGAGGGAGTATAAGAATATTAACTTTTATTTTAAAGCGCATATTTTTAGAATGATTCCTTGGAGTAACAAATTCTTTATTAAAGTATATAAAGTAATTAGTAACTAATATAATATATGATATTCATTGATAACATATATCTGTGGTTAGGACCTGGATACGTGTGAGTGAGAGAGAGGGATTTTTAGAGATCAACGACGTTAACATATTGATCTGGTTACTGTGATGAACCCTAGTCGAAATGATGATATCGAGAGGCAGGTTATGGCTGATGATCGGAGTCTAATCGTCGGCGAGGGAGAAACCCTACACGGACTGTAGGTAAAAGCCTTAGATAAGAGGCTAAGGTCGTACCTCATAATAGATAGAGGATGTATTAGATCATTATGAAATATCATGGTAGTATGGGGTACTTCTCTATTTATAGAGACTGAATTAGAGTTTAAGAGGAAAGTCAGTGGACATTCAATAAGCCAAACCCAAGTGTGAGTTTGATATGAACGAGGAAAACAAACCCGCATTTTGCTGCTGGGTGATTTTGATCGGTTAACGGTCGGTGATTTTGGAATGTCAAATTACCGAAATACCCCCAAAGTTGGTGGTCGAACAACTAAACGTTAAAAGAATAAAGGAATGAAGTAGGAAGTAGGAAGTAGGAAGTAAGTAAAAGGTATAAAAATAACTTTGCTGCATGGTGATTTTGATCGGTTAACGGTCGGTTCATTTAATGTTTAAAAAATGGATAACGGTCGGATAATTAAACGTTAGAAAAATAAAGTTATGAAAATTGAAGAAAAAAGGAAGTAAGAAAGGTAATAAAAAATTTATCTCGTTGCGAGTTGGTTTTGACCGGTTAACGGTAAGGGTCCGTTGATTAAACGTTTAAAAAATAATAAATAAAAAATGAAGTAAAAAATAAAAGATAAAATGACCAAAATACCCCTGAAGTTGAGGGTATTTACTTTATCGCCATCATGAACAATAAAATGCTCACCAAGATTAGTATTAGTTATTATATATACACAGATTTGCAGTTGTACATGAGTGGTAGTGGCCTGCCTCTAACACACTTGAGGTCAGGAGTTCGACTCCACTCCAGGGCAACAATTAATGCAATTCTATCCCTGCCATGTAAGGATCCACCCATGGCACCTTTCCCACATTGTGTTGGGGGGTAAGGGGAGGGGGTTTTACTTGGCCGTGCCCTTGGATCGGTTCAAGGTTTCCTCCCGAGCAGCGATAGGGGGCGGGTTAATATCACTGCATCGGCATAGTCGAAACGGGAGATGATCGCAACGGGTGGTTAAGTCCCCCTCGGGTGATCCCAAATTCGCTGTTCTAAAAAGTTATTATATATACACACATCATCATTCATATTCATATATAGTAATAGTAATATATTATATATACAACTTTAAAATGGAAAGAATTATAAAAGTAACAATCTTTTCAAAGCTGATATTTTTTGAATGATTGGCATTTTGCCTGTTATATTTGACTGTAACTTAGAGCCTAAATTGAATTTTCCAGCCACGATAACAACTCATGAAAATTTGATTCTTACTATTTTCATGGCGACTCATACCTTTTTTTAAACTATTTTTTTTGGCCGGAAGTCCTTTCAAAAATAATTTATCTATTCATAGAACATTGAGAGGGAGTACTTACTCTACTCTTAGAGTGTTTCATTCTGGATGGAGAAATAATTTATCTTTATTTTATGATAAAGGAAGGATTATCTACATTTTATCTTCCTCGTACCTCACTTATGTGTGATAGAGTTTTGTTAGTGTTGGTGTGTGCTAATAAATTGATTATTTATTTGATTATAAATTATAAATATTAAATATTAATTAAATATAACTATAAATAAAAATATAAATGTAATAAAGTGATACAAATAACTAATAATTAATATCAATAAAATAATAATAATAGTATTGATTAATTAATTAATATTAATAATATAATAATTAATAATAATATATAATGTAAAATATTGTTCCTGTTATAAAATATCTAGATTGTGTTATAAAATATCTAGATTGGATGTTAATTTTATTATTATTATATTTCTTGCATAGTAATATTTTATACTATAAATAGACATGTATGGTAACCATTTAAGGTGCACCATTTCTCTTGAAATATCAATATCAATATTTCTTCTCTCCTTCTTCTCTCTTTCTCTCTCTTTGTTCTTATAACCATTAAAGGTAGTTATAAGCCTACTGAATTATAACACGTTATCAGCACGAAAAGCTTAGTGTAATTAAAAGATATCTCAAACGATCACGAATCACTAATCAAGGTATGAAATTATTAATAATTTTCAGACTCGAATATATCAAATTTTGGACTACTAACATTTATATTTATGTTATTTAAGTTATATATGGTCGGTTATACCACCTGAATTATATTTCTGTAATCTAACTTTTACTAACTTCACTAACATTTATATTTATGTTATTTAAGTTATATATGGTCGGTTATACCACCTGAATTATATTTCTGTAATCTAACTTTTACTAACTTCACTAACATTTATATTTATGTTATTTAAGTTATATATGGTCGGTTATACCACCTGAATTATATTTTCTGTAATCTAACTCTTATTAACTTCACTAACATTTATATTTATGTTAATAAGACCTCATGATTGTACGCAACACGTCATTTGACAACACGGTACTTTATGTACGCAACACGTCATTTGACAACACGGTACCATGGGTCGAGATTAATTCCGATCAATACGAATACGACGGGGTCTTTATATGTTATCTAACATTTATGATTACTTATGCAATTAATCATTATTTATTTCATGCATACTAATGTTTATTCTTAAATTTATAATTTTAAAAGTTAAAATAAAAAAATAGTTTGTTTTTTTATTAAAAGTAAATCTTAAAAGTTAAAATAAGAAAAAGTAGTTTGTACTTTTATTAAAAGTAAATCTTAAAAGTTAAAATACAAAAAGTAGTTTATATTTTTATTAAAAGTAAATCTTAAAAGTTAAAATAAGAAAAAGTAGTTTGTATTTTTATTAAAAGTATATCTTAAAAGTTAAAGTAAGAAAAAAAGGGGATGGTAAAATGGAATAGTTTTTTGTCAAAAATGAAGTATTGAAAATGAAGTGGTCTCCTTCTATAACTAAAAAAAAATATATACTTTTATCAAATGAATTTTTTTGTGGCCGACAATTTCAAACACGAGTCCGTGTTTAGTTTATCAAGAATATCTCTTGCTTTGGTGAAAGGTCACGATCACGATATCAGGTGTTGTGAAAGAATTAAAAAAAATTGGTCAAGTGACCTTTTAAAAACTAGAAAAAAAATTTAAACAAAAAGTTTTTTTTATATATTTATAATTTACGGGTAACGTAAAAAAAAGGAAGTTTTTAAAAAAAAAAAAAAAAAAAAGTGTTTAAATGAGTTTTACAGAAAGGGGGAAAGCAAAGTAAAAAAAAAAAAAAAAAATTTTTTTTCCAAACAAAGGTAAATGAAAGTAGGACTTAATACAAGAAAAAAGTAAACATCTCCTAGACGTGATAAAATCTATCAATGATAAGTATTAGACTTGATGAGCTAAATGTGACAAAAATGTTTCAACATGTCTTATGTTAATTTTCTAAAATAAGTTATTATTATTCCGAGTTTAACACATATACATATGTTAATTAAAAACAACCTTTTTGTTCTTATGTAGTGTTGGGTTGCAATTTTGGTTGTATGCCATAATTCCATCCAGTAGAGTGACAATAGAAAACTTTTGATGATAATCAATAAAAAACTTTTTTCAAACTTGTCAAATGTTTTGTTAAAAACGTGACCGTTGAAAAAAGGAGGTTGAATAATAAAACTTAAAAAACAAATTATTTTTTTAAGAGTGTGCATCAAAATGGCCCGTTTAATAATGGGGAGTAAAAATATAGTCAAATTGTTTCAACGAACAAGGGTTCAATTGGATGTCTCTTAAAAAAAATCCGCGGGTACGGGTGATGGATCCAATGGATCCGCATCCACGACCCGCGGGTGCTATCCCTAATTGTGACAAGTACAAATCAACTAAAAGTCTAAAAAATAAATGCTCTTATAGGGACCAAATGTTCACAATAATTGCCTAAGCTAGATATGAAACAAATAGTTCATAAAAAAAAAGGTCGTTGTGCGTTTTCGGGATGATAGCCGAAATACACTTACAAAAGTAGGTCAGCCGTCAATTCTTTATGGCCATATCAACGTAGATCAATAAAATCATTTATGGTTTTGATAAAAGATTAATTAAAAATTAATTATTTTTTGGTCTTGGATTCTCGGTAACAAAAGCAAAGGTTGTTTTTGGTTGCCACAACAAACAAGACAGAGGTTGTTGACTTTTGTTGTTAAACATGGCACAAGTGAACAATAACAATAGATTATTGTTTTTGAAAAGAATAATGATGCGTTAATTTTATTGTATAAAATAAAATTAAAGAAAATGGTTTTCATTGATGACTATGAACAAACGCAAACAAAGTGTTTGTGGTATTTGGTGATTAAAAAAAAAAGTGCATCTAAAGCTTCTACTGAAAATAATATGCATCTAAAGCTTCTACTAAAAATTAATGTGCAAGGTACAACGTATAACTATATGGTCAAATTCATTTGAGCCTTCGGAGTCACAAGTATATGATGTATATATATATTACTCAATTAACAAAATAGTAAATCTAAATTAATTCATATGAATAGTAAAACGAAATTAATTAATTTACTATTCACATAAAAAAACGCATATGATAAAAAGCGCATCGCATATGATAAGCGCATATGATAAAAAGCGAATATGATGAAAAGCACAACGCATATGATGAAAATCGCATATGATTAAAAGCGCATATGGTGAAAAACACAGCGCATATGATTAAAAGCGTATATGGTGAAAAGGATATATGATAAAAAAAAACACATATGGTGATTTATAAAAAAAAAAAAAAAAACACATATGGTGATTAATGGAAAGCACATATGGTGATTAATGAAAAGTATATTGTAAAAAAGAATCACAAATGTTTCTTGAAAGAATTCAAGGTAAGATATATGAACCAATTCATCCATCATGTGAACCATTTTGATATTTCATGGTTCTAATAGACGCATCTAGCGGATGGTCTCATATTTGTATGTTATCAAGCCGTAATATGGCATTTGCAAAGTTTCTTGCACAAATTATTAAATTGAGAACACATTATTCTGATTACACCATTAAAAGGATGAGACTTGATAATGCTGGTGAGTTAACATCTCAAGCATTTAATGATCATTATATATCTACAGGGATTGTTGTTGAACATCCAGTTGCTCATGTGCATACACAAAATTGGTTTAGCTGAATTAATAGATAAACGCTTACAGCTAATAACTAGACAATTGATAATGAGTACAAATCTCTCAATATTTATATGTGGACATGTAAATTTACATGCTGCGACATTAATTCGCATTATACCATGTGGAAGTCGTAAATATTTTCACTTAATACTTGATTTTGGCCAAGAGCCAAATATTTTCTACCTTAAAACATTGGTTGTGCAGTATATGTTCCAATTGTATCACCACAACACAATAAAATGGTTCTTCAAAGAAAGATGATAATATATTTTGGATATAAAACATCTTCAATCATAAGATATATTGAACCCATGATGGGTGATGTTTTTACAGCACGTTTTGCTGATTGTCATTTTAATAAAACATTGTTCCCTAGATTAGGGGGAGAAATAAAAATAAAAAATAAAATGATGCTTCATGATGTGAACATCAATTAAGGTATATTGAACTCGCACAAAAGAATGTGAAACGAAAGTTCAAAAATAATGCATATGCAAGAACTTGCAAATTAATTACTTTATGCATTTACAGATATAAAAAAGTGACTAAATCATATATACCAGCGATAAATGCTCCAGCTCGAACTGAAATTCCAAAAGCTGGCAATAATGTCACCGTTGAGTCTTTGCCACGCATCAAACGTGGAAGATCAATTGGTTCCGAAGATAAAAATCCTCGAAAAAGAAAATCAGCTGATAATGAGGTAAGAGAAAGTGTTCAAGAAGAACCACAAATCAATATTCCTTCTGCAGAGGATATTGATAAATGTAAATACTAAAATTGCGATAAATTATGCAATATTATGGAACCGAAATGAAACTAAAATCTCTATGAGATATTTTCATATAATGTTACAATGACATCATGAATAAAGATGATGATCTGGAACTAAAATCTGTCATTGAATATACAAAATGGACATGATTGAGCTCAATGGAAAGGAGCAATAAGAGCTGAATTAGAATCGCTCGATAAAAGAAAAGTTTTCGGATCAATCGTTATCACTTTTAAAGATGTGAAACGTATGGGATACAAATGAATTTTTATCCGAAAAGAAATGTGCAAATGAAGTTACAAGGCAAAACTAGACTTGTAACTCAATATTTCCCACAAAGACCAGAAATGAATTAGGAGGAAAAATTATCCTCCTGTAATGGATACAATTACTTATTAGATACTTAATCAACCTGGTAGTTATTTAAATGCATCTCATGAATGTTGTTACTACTTATCTGTATGGATCACTTAATAGTGATATATATGAATATACCTAAAGGGTTAAGGTATCATAAGCGTCTAATGTAAAACCCAAGGGAATATATTCCATTAAATCACAAAGATTTCTAAGTTGGTTTATACAAACGGGACGTATGTGGTATAACCGATTAAATGACTACTTGATAAAAAAAAGGTATAAATATAAACTTATTTTGCACGTATGTTTTATAAAAACAATGTTCGGATATGAGATCGTAGTTGTTTATGTCAATGTTCTTAACATCATATGAACAAATAAAGAGATCTATGAAATCATTCAACTTCTAAAGAATTATTTTGAAATGAAAGATCTTGAAAAAACCAAGTATTACCTTGAATTGCAAATTGAGCATATGCCTAATGGTTTACTTGTACATCAAACAACTTATACCGAAAAGATTTTAAAACATTTTTTTTAAAGACAAACTCATTGTTGTTAGATCACTCAATATTGACACTGATCTATTTCATCCCTGCGATGATCATGAAAATTTTAACAGATCGGAAGTTCTATATTTTAGTGCAATTGAGGTTCTTATGTATCTTATAGATTATACAAGATCTGACATTTCTTTTGTAGTTAATTTGTTGACAAGGTTCAGCTCAGCCCCTACCAAAAGACATTGGAATGGGATCAAACAAATAGTTTGATACCTTCGGGGAACTACTGATTTATAATTATTTTATTCTAACAACTCGAAACAAGATTTGTTTGGTTATACAGATGCAGATTATTTATCCGATCTACATAAAGCTAAATCTCAAACTGGATATGTATTCCTAAATGGAGGCACCGCAATATCATGACGTTCTCAAAACAAACACTTGTTGCAACATCATCAAATCATGCCGAAGTGATTGCATTACATGAAGCTACTCGGGAATGATTTTAGTTAAGATCAATGATACAAATCATTATTGATTCTTGTGGACTAGAATGCTATAAAAGCGTAACAACTATCTATGAAGATAATACAGCTTACATAATACAAATGAAAGAAGAGTATCAAAATGACAGAACAAAACATAAATGCTGACGAGGCGCTAAAGCTATAAACGGTCTTAACGGTCATAAGTTTGATGGAAAAGAATGGTATATTGGTAAGGCTCAGAAAAAGACTGAAAGGGAATAGGAACTGAAACAACGGTTTGAACAAACCATGAAGGAGACTGTAGACAAATCATGTAGTGACCCGAACTTTTACATGTTTATATATATTAATTGAGATTGATATTTACATGATTAAATGTTTCCAACATGTTAAGCAATCAAACTTGTTAAGACTTGATTAATTGAAATATGTTTCATATAGACAATTGACCACCCAAGTTGACCGGTGATTCACGAACGTTAAAACTTGTAAAAACTATATGATGACATATATATGGATATATATATATCGTTAACATGATACTATGATAAGTAAACATATCATTAAGTATATTAACAATGAACTACATATGTAAAAACAAGACTACTAACTTAATGATTTTTAAACGAGACATATATGTAACGATTATCGTTGTAAAGACATTTAATGTATATATATCATATTAAGAGATATTCATACATGATAATATCATGATAATATAATAATTTAAAATCTCATTTGATATTATAAACATTGGGTTAACAACATTTAACAAGATCGTTAACCTAAAGGTTTCAAAACAACACTTACATGTAACGACTAACGATGACTTAACGACTCAGTTAAAATGTATATACATGTAGTGTTTTAATATGTATTTTTACACTTTTGAAAGACTTCAATACACTTATCAAAATACTTCTACTTAACAAAAATGCTTACAATTACATCCTCGTTCAGTTTCATCAACAATTCTACTCGTATGCACCCGTATTCGTACTCGTACAATACACAGCTTTTAGATGTATGTACTATTGGTATATACACTCCAATGATCAGCTCTTAGCAGCCCATGTGAGTCACCTAACACATGTGGGAACCATCATTTGGCAACTAGCATGAAATATCTCATAAAATTACAAAAATATGAGTAATCATTCATGACTTATTTACATGAAAACAAAATTACATATCCTTTATATCTAATCCATACACCAACGACCAAAAACACCTAAAAACACTTTCATTCTTCAATTTTCTTCATCTAATTGATCTCTCTCAAGTTCTATCTTCAAGTTCTAAGTGTTCTTCATAAATTCCAAAAGTTCTAGTTTCATAAAATCAAGAATACTTTCAAGTTTGCTAGCTCACTTCCAATCTTGTAAGGTGATCATCCAACCTCAAGAAATCTTTGTTTCTTACAGTAGGTTATCATTCTAATACAAGGTAATAATCATATTCAAACTTTGGTTCAATTTCTATAACTATAACAATCTTATTTCAAGTGATGATCTTACTTGAACTTGTTTTCGTGTCATGATTCTGCTTCAAGAACTTCGAGCCATCCAAGGATCCGTTGAAGCTAGATCCATTTTTCTCTTTTCCAGTAGGTTTATCCAAGGAACTTAAGGTAGTAATGATGTTCATAACATCATTCGATTCATACATATAAAGCTATCTTATTCGAAGGTTTAAACTTGTAATCACTAGAATATAGTTTAGTTAATTCTAAACTTGTTCGCAAACAAAAGTTAATCCTTCTAACTTGACTTTTAAAATCAACTAAACACATGTTCTATATCTATATGATATGCTAACTTAATGATTTAAAACCTGGAAACACGAAAAACACCGTAAAACCGGATTTACGCCGTCGTAGTAACACCGCGGGCTGTTTTGGGTTAGTTAATTAAAAACTATGATAAACTTTGATTTGAAAGTTGTTATTCTGAGAAAATGATTTTTATTATGAACATGAAACTATATCCAAAAATTATGGTTAAACTCAAAGTGGAAGTATGTTTTCTAAAATGGTCATCTAGACGTCGTTCTTTCGACTGAAATGACTACCTTTACAAAAACGACTTGTAACTTATTTTTCCGACTATAAACCTATACTTTTTCTGTTTAGATTCATAAAATAGAGTTCAATATGAAACCATAGCAATTTGATTCACTCAAAACGGATTTAAAATGAAGAAGTTATGGGTAAAACAAGATTGGATAATTTTTCTCATTTTAGCTACGTGAAAATTGGTAACAAATCTATTCCAACCATAACTTAATCAACTTGTATTGTATATTATGTAATCTTGAGATACCATAGACACGTATACAATGTTTCGACCTATCATGTCGACACATCTATATATATTTCGGAACAACCATAGACACTCTATATGTGAATGTTGGAGTTAGCTATACAGGGTTGAGGTTGATTCCAAAATATATATAGTTTGAGTTGTGATCAATACTGAGATACGTATACACTGGGTCGTGGATTGATTCAAGATAATATTTATCGATTTATTTATGTACATCTAACTGTGGACAACTAGTTGTAGGTTACTAACGAGGACAGCTGACTTAATAAACTTAAAACATCAAAATATATTAAAAGTGTTGTAAATATATTTTGAACATACTTTGATATATATGTATATATTGTTATAGGTTCGTGAATCAACCAGTGGCCAAGTCTTACTTCCCGACGAAGTAAAAATCTGTGAAAGTGAGTTATAGTCCCACTTTTAAAATCTAATATTTTTGGGATGAGAATACATGCAGGTTTTATAAATGATTTACAAAATAGACACAAGTACGTGAAACTACATTCTATGGTTGAATTATCGAAATCGAATATGCCCCTTTTTATTAAGTCTGGTAATCTAAGAATTAGGGAACAGACACCCTAATTGACGCGAATCCTAAAGATAGATCTATTGGGCCTAACAAACCCCATCCAAAGTACCGGATGCTTTAGTACTTCGAAATTTATATCATATCCGAAGGGTGTTCCGGAATGATGAGGATATTCTTATATATGCAGCTTGTTAATGTCGGTTACCAGGTGTTCACCATATGAATGATTTTTATCTCTATTTATGGGATGTGTATTGAAATATGAAATCTTGTGGTCTATTGTTACGATTTGATATATATAGGTTAAACCTATAACTCACCAACATTTTTGTTGACGTTTAAAGCATGTTTATTCTCAGGTGAATATTAAGAGCTTCCGCTGTTGCATACTAAAATAAGGACAAGATTTGGAGTCCATGTTTGTATGATATTGTGTAAAAACTGCATTCAAGAAACTGATTTCGATGTAACATATTTGTATTGTAAACCATTATGTAATGGTCGTGTGTAAACAGGATATTTTAGATTATCATTATTTGATAATCTACGTAAAGCTTTTTAAACCTTTATTTATGAAATAAAGGTTATGGTTTGTTTTAAAAATGAATGCAGTCTTTGAAAAACGTCTCATATAGAGGTCAAAACCTCGCAACGAAATCAATTAATATGGAACGTTTTTAATCAATAAGAACGGGACATTTCAAATCACGAGGGCCAAACTTGTACATAAAAGATTTAGATGATACAGTTTCAGATGAAAACCTCAGATTTTTCTCATATACTCAAGATATCGTAAAAGACAACCAGATTAAAATGAGATACGTTCAATCAACAACTCTGCTGATCTTTATACCAAAGCACTGCTAACTGCTATTTTCAGAACACACGTTCATAATATTGGCATGAGGCATGTTCAGAAGATGTAACAACTCAGGCGTTGCCTACTTGAGGGGGAGTCAACTTTATGCTGCACTCTTTTTCCCTTAGCTAAAGTTTTATCCCAATGAGTTTTCTTTAGCAAGGTTTTTAACGAGGCAGTACTAGTTATTCTCTAATAAAATTGTCATCCAAGGGGGAGTGTTATAAAATATCTAGATTGTGTTATAAAATATCTAGATTGGATGTTAATTTTATTATTATTATATTTCTTGCATAGTAATATTTTATACTATAAATAGACATGTATGGTAACCATTTAAGGTGCACCATTTCTCTTGAAATATCAATATCAATATTTCTTCTCTCCTTCTTCTCTCTTTTTCTCTCTTTATTCTTATAACCATTAAAGGTAGTTATAAGCCTACTGAATTATAACAGTTCCGATTCCGATATAAATGAAGTGGGAAGCCACCAAGAATTGGGCATGTGATTGAGTATGACGCTTATTGCTTAAACAAGCGGGAAACACCACTCAAATGGCTCTCAACGTTCCACTCCATTTACTTTTTCTTGATTAAACAATTATTAAATTAAATTAATTAATTAATTAGTATTAGTTGCCTTTTAAAACAATATATATTAAATTAATTAATTATATATATATATATATATATATATATATATATATATATATATATATATATATATATATATATATATATATTACAGTAGTATTATTAATCCCTTTATTTATTTAATTTTCTTTAGTACTTTTTGCTCCAAACAAGAATTGTCTATTTATTCATTATTGAGTATTTATTAACAAAATCTTTGATGTAATGTTATTGATTTTTTTTTAACGGCGATTTTTTTGGTATCAGGAGATTATTTATTTCAACGACTCATCATTTGCACGTATCACAGAAACCCGAACCCGATCGACGGTACCCGGGAACACATTCATTCGGACATTGTTCTTGGGTAGAGGTCCGTGAACGAATCCGGTAAAATATCTCTATATGGTCAATATATACCACCATTATTGATGTTCAATTATTTTAAAGAAAAACATGTCATCCCCAAGGATCGAACCCATAACCTCTCTCTATCTCATGACACAAAGTACATGGGTGAACCATTGGGCTACGCCATGTTATGACCATAAAAAGTATTGTACTTATTAAAAATAAGAAATGTTATCAATTGCAGAATTTGAACCTGAATACAGAAGAGGCGAACGTAAAAACTTAATAAATTTTTTATTAACAGGCAAGTAAACAGCAATAAAAACCTTATTTTTTATTAAATTATATAATTTTCTTTTTTCAAATTCAACCATACATATCTTCGGTATATCCACCCATGAGTGTTGCTCTTGATTTTGCTTAGTTATATTGCAACCATTAAATCAGAAAAAATCGTTAAATTATGTATTTAATTTGTAGAAAAGAAAAGTTTTCCCATCTTAGCTTATCTACTACAAAAAATTTTAAAGAACCATTACCAACTTTTTAAATTATAAATTAAACATTAAAAAAACAGTAAATGAGAAAAACCAAAGAAACCAAAAGCTTCCAACTTTTGAGTCACCATCACACTTCTCAACATCACGGGCATTTCTTATTTCTTAAATTCAAATTCCACTTTTTTAAAATTTAAAAATAATAATAATAATTAATAATTAATAATAATAATAATAATAATAATAATAATAATAATAATAAATAAAATTGAATCTTTATTTCTATTTTATCATCATTTTCTGTCTCTCTCTCTTTGAATTTTTGTTCCTCAACGTCTCTTTTTAGCTCTGACTCCATTCTTCTACTACACCGCCTTCTGAAAAAGCACTTGATTTTCTTAATTCAGTTTTGTCTTTTCAATCTGTAATCAATTAAACTCTTACTTACTCCTCACCTGCTAATTAAAATCTTTACCTTTTTTGGGCTACTTCTTTACAAATTCTTAGATCTTGATGTTTTTCCCAATTCTTAATATTGCTTGCAGTTGTGGTAATTGAATGTGATTTTTCACCTCAAGAATTAATTACATGATGTTTACAGAAGGGCTTGATACAAATTCTGTCAGATGGGTTAAAGAGGTTTGCATCCTGTATCTATATTCTTTTTTCTATATTTGAAAGGCTTTTAATTTAGGGTTTTATTTTATGAATTTACTTAATTCTTGTTCTTATCTACTTTAATAGTAAGTTTATGTTTTCATCATCTTAAATCTGTATCTGGATTAGTGTTCATACACCAGTTTATTAAGTTAACCATTTCAATTGATTTTAATTTCAATAAATTTACAATTTTGTTGTTTCTGGGTCGTTTAGCTGAGCAACTTTTAGGTTTTATTTGATTATTAATTTGATGAAATTAATGACTTTTAATTTATAATTTCACTATTATTTGAGTGAAACATCATTATAATCACTAAGTATTGTATTAGGTAACACTAAGTATTGTATTAGATAACTATTGATTGAAATTTGTTACGTAGTATTTTTTTTTTTTTTTTTTTTTTTTTTTTTTTTTTTTTTTTTTTTGTACTATCTATCTAATTTTTGACATTGTGGGGTTCAGGGATCAGGTAATGATATAAATGAACTTTCACAATTCACATCGAATCAACAAACTCGAATTAATCGAATGACTTCAAAAGATCGAACCCGTAGTGTCGGACTACCCCCACCTTCGAAGTTCAAAAGTGGAGTTGTTCCGCTGTCTCAAGTCCTACCGAGAGACTATGCGAATTCGACTTCTGATGACATGTCAACAGATTCAGACACTGAGGTGTACGGTGGACGATACTCACTAGATTCGTCCTCTCCTCAAGACTATAGAGCTCCTTCAGTTAGTAATAACAGATACAATGATCCTGTACAACGACGTCCACAATATCAATCGTACTCTAGCGATATCAGCTCATCGATTGAAGCAACTCGAGCTAAAGAGAAGGGTAATGTGGCTGATCGATTGATGATGAGGGGAGCGAATCGGTATCATGTTAGAAGTAGTGCGTATACCGAGGATGAATCGGACGATTCGTTAGAGAGTTCGGAGTATTCGACTACGCAAGTCGGGGCTAGTATCGAGAACTTGCCGCCACGTAAAGATTCTTATACTGAAAATATCGAAAATAGGGAGTCGAATAAGGAAGAGTCTCCCACTGCACCTCCGTTTTCGGATTCGTTTACAGAAATTAACCAAGAGAAGGAGCATTCGTCTAATTATAAAGCAAATTGTACATCATCTCGTGTTGATTCGCATGAATTTTCAAGTGTAGAAAAGAAGGCTCGTGTTTTAGATACAAGAGGGAGTCATAAACAAGAGACGTTGAATCCATCTAGGTTTGTTTTTACTTTCTTTAAATGTGTTTAGAACATCACTCTAAGAACATTCGCATTGCGTTTGAAATATTGTTGACATTTGTTTGTATAATGTCGTTTATTTTTTATAGGAGTATTGGTGCGAAAACTTCATTAGGTTCTTTTCCTACTCGTCTTCCGACATTTCACGCTAGGTACGTTACATAAACGATACTATGAAGAACTTGTTTACATTAATTGCTTTATAAAGTTATCGTTGAGCTTATTATACATTGTATATTTTAAATTTAGTTCACTCGGGCCGTGGCATGGTGTAATCGCGTACGATGCATGCGTTCGGTTGTGTTTACATGCATGGGCAAAGGGTTGCATGGAAGCCCCTGTTTTTCTTGAAAATGAATGTGCTTTGCTACGAAGCACTTTTGGGTAAGTTCGGTTTTTATTATAGTCTATTTTATTTCACGGTTAGCATTTATAAGTTAAAATACTTCTATCCAAAAAAAAAAAAATTCAAACTTCACATTTGGGTGCAAGGTTGACTGAGTTTTGACTGAATTTTACCCGATTTTGACCGAGATTTCCGAGAAATCTCAAGTTTTGACCGAGTCTGACTGAGTTTGACCAACTTTGACCGATTACTCGGGGAGTAATTCCGAGTTCTGCAAGCATGTTTGGGTGCTCACAAAATTACAACATTTTGTTTTTGTGCTGTTTAAATCTACATTACATTTACAACCTTGTACGTTGTTTTATTTGTAAAATGTGAAGTTAGTACAGTAATGATCGAGTCTTTGTAATCATATTAATTGAATTTGAATTTGAATTATCTTTTATAAAAATTGGATAAAAGACAATTCTTGGGGCAACTCCCCCGACCCATCTTGTGAACAACCTATTTCAACCCAAACCGGTTTTGGTCATTTACCCATCAAGACTATATGGCTATTTCTAATGATTATGGGTAATGTTAACATGTACATTTTTAAGAATCGGCTTTCATTCGATACCATTGAAACGATGCTGGATTTTCAATATCCATTTACAACATTAGAAAGCATTATCAATGTTGTGTGCATAAACTAATTTCGATCTTTGTTGAATAGTTTGCAACAAGTATTACTCCAATCAGAAGAAGAAATTCTTGTTAATCGCTCGTCCAAAGTTGTTAATGAAGGGGCTGCTCCAAAACCGAAAAAAATGGTTGGAAAGATGAAAGTGCAAGGTATTAGATTCTAGTATTTTTTTAATAATAATAATAATAATAATATTTAATATTTAATCTTTATGACTTTCTTTACTTAACAAAAATGAAGTAATTACTAACATGGAATAACGTTGACATATAACCATATGAGTGCAGTTCGTAAGGTGAAAATTTCATTGGACCCACCTACAGGATGCAGTTTTTCGTCAATAAAACCATCGAAAGTGAGATTAGAAAAAATTCGATGCCACGTCACAAAATTTAAATCGAAAGTCTCATCTGGATGGCAAGCGGTTCGAAATATTCATTTCTCTCCTCGTGTGCCTGAAAACGGCGGTTCCTTTTCCCGCCAAAGTTTGGCTTACGTGCAAGCAAGCACTCAGTACATTAAACAAGTTTCTGGCCTTCTTAAAATCGGGGTCTCGACTCTACGCAGTAGTTCATCGGGATATGAAGTACAAGGTTAACTAATTTATTCAAGTAGCCTTTAATTTATGTTATTTGATGTTGTAGTGAATCTTCGAAGCAAATTTTTGTAGCTGAAGTTAATATTTTTTTATATCAAACAGAATCGTACTCGTGTCTGTTAAGACTTAAAAGTTCAGCTGAAGGGGATGCGATTCGAATGCAACCCGGTTCTGGTGAAACCCATGTGTTGTAAGTAACCATATATATGCATATCTAACTACTACATGTAGAGGTGGCACAATGTCAGGTCGATCGGGTTGGGTAATGGATCAAAGTGAAGAATTACTTGGAGGGTTGATTTGGGTTGGGTTGACGCAAAAACTTATGGTCTAATAAATAACTTGAAGCGCCAAATGCAATAACAAAAATATTTTGGTTTGAATAAAAATGTTCTTTGGGTGACTTGACCTAATTACGTTTAAACGGGTTAAAATTTTCGGCTCTAATGATAAGATGACAGTTTGCCGGATAGCCTTGGGGATGACTTGATTGTGGAAGTGCAAGATTCCAAAGGGAATCATTATGGACGGGTCCTGGCCCAAGTTGCTACTATCTCTGAAGATCAGGTGATTTTTTTTATACCCGTTAAATGTAACTAATAATGTTTTGTGTTTTATTGATTCGGAAGCATATTTTTTTTTCAGAATGACAAACTAAGATGGTGGTCTATATATCGAGAGCCAGAGCATGAGTTTGTTGGCAAAGTTCAGCTCTATATAAATTACACAACTAGTTTAGATGAAAGTAACCTCAAGGTGAGTTTTCTTTGTTTTTCAGTTTGGTTTCTGGTTTGTTCGGTTTAATAAGTTCGGTGCGTTCGGTTTTTGAACTTATGAAAGCAAAACCGAACCGAACACCTGAATTCAAATATCTACACCGAAACCGAAAACAAACAAAATCGGACTCACAAAACGGGATTTGCTAAAAAACTTTGGTGGGAATTTTAGTTTCTATTGGTCGATGTCTTTACTTCTATTGACTAAAAATCTAAAAGATGTTCTCTTTACTTCTATTATTAATTGACAGTGTGGTTCTATTGCTGAAACGATGGCGTACGATCTTGTAATGGAGGTTGCAATGAAAGAACAGAACTTTCAACAAAGAAATTTATCGTTACATGACCCATGGAAGTGGTTACTCACCGAATTTGCATCGTATTACGGGGTTTCAGATGCTTATACAAAGCTAAGGTAAAGGCTCGTTCTTGCCCAACCCGGACCCAGTTTGACCTGTTTTTCCACTAACTTTTTTCTTGTGTAATTCGTTTTTTAGATACCTTTCCTACATCATGGATGTGGCCACTCCAACTAATGACTGTCTCTCATTAGTACACGACTTATTGTTACCCGTGATAATGAAGGGTAATACTAAAACGACGCTTAGTCATCAAGAGGTAAACTCATATGAGCGTTTTTGATTTATAGACCGTGAATAGTAATCTTGTGCGTTTTTCTAAGCTGTTATTTTTTTTTTTTTTTCTTTATGGGTTTTGGCAGAATAGAATATTAGGTGAGATTGAGGAGCAAATTGAACAAATTTTTGCCATTGTTTTCGAAAACTACAAGTCGTTGGACGAGATGTCACCATCTGGTATCATGGATGTTTTCGGGCCTGCTACCGGAATCGCTGCACCGGTTTTGGAACCTGCCGTGAAGTTATATAAACTTCTTCATGATGTATTATCTCCCGAGGCACAGAATAAACTTTACAGCTACTTCCAGGTTCACGAATTTACCAGTGTTGATCCTTCATAGTAATATTAGTTTTTTACAGTTGGTCAAAATGGGCGGGTCCAGTATATATTCAAAGCGGGTTGGATTAACTCCTTTTAAAGAATATGCTTATTACAGAATGCGATAGCAATCTAATTTTTCAAATGTTAATAGGCTGGTGCAAAGAAAAGATCACGAAGGCACTTA
The DNA here is from genome assembly GCF_046630445.1 of Rutidosis leptorrhynchoides. Lineage (NCBI taxonomy): Eukaryota > Viridiplantae > Streptophyta > Magnoliopsida > Asterales > Asteraceae > Rutidosis > Rutidosis leptorrhynchoides. The sequence continues at coordinate 559,863,284 of NC_092334.1, read as the reverse complement.
ACTGAAACCGATGAATATCTTAGTGGCACGGGGGAAGTCGTAAATACGATGGATCCCGTCACCGTCTCTACGGCTTATCAGAAAATGAAATCCCTTTGCCTAAATATCAGGAACGAGATTTTTACCGATATTCAGATTCATAATTCCAATATACTTCCCAGGTATACTTTTCTGTTTGACCTTTTTAAGCTAGTTATTTATTTTTTTACTACATGTTTTTGACAACACAGAACCATATTGTAGGTGTCAACGTATCCTAGTAATTCTTTTATTTACAGATATTTATATATTTATATAAAACACTTGTGTGTTGCAGTTTCGTCGACCTACCAAATCTTTCATCTGCAATATACAGTGCTGAACTTTGCAACAGATTGCGATCGTTCCTCGTTTCCTTCCCTCCAACCGGTCCTTCTCGTCCCGTTTCGGAGCTTATAATTGCAACTGCAGACTTCCAAAAGGACCTTTCAACCTGGAATATCATGTAAATTTATAACATTCGTCTATTTTATCCTTTTGTTTTTTATTAATAAATAAATAATTGTTCTTTTTTGCACAAACTAACTTGTTTTTTTTCATAGTCCTGTGAAAGGTGGAGTCGATGCGAAAGAGCTTTTTCATCTTTATATCATAATTTGGATTCAAGATAAACGTCTTTCGTTGCTCGAGTCATGTAAATTAGACAAGGTATGTGCCACCTGTCAAAATTCCCATTTTTTCCATGAGTTAAGTTCATATATATTCAGAAAAAATATTTAAACTATAAAATGTATACATCGTTTTCCTGTTCCTTTCTGCATTTGTAGCTGTCTCGTGAAAATATGCAACAATTCTTTTCCAGATATTTCCAGTTTGAATCAGTTATTTGCATTTTTACCATATGTCATATCCTAAAATATAAATTTAAAAATTAAAGAAATACTATGAATCAAAAAATTGTTGATTTTTTTTTTTTTTTTTGAAAAGCAAGAACAGTTGGTTCTTATTTTCTAGATGTTGAATATGTTTGTGAAATAGCAGGTAAAATGTTCTGGAGTGAAGACACAAAATTCAACAACTCCGTTTGTGGACGAAATCTATGATCGGCTTAAAGAAACATTGAATGACTATGATGTCATAATATGTCGATGGCCGGAGTATACGTACGCTTTGGAGAATGTACGTCCTTACTATGTCTCACTTTAACACCTCACATCGTTTTATTGATGACTAACCTTTTGTTGAAATGATAATGCGAAAGAAAAAAGTTTACAATTTGCCAAGATGAGCGATTCTAATCCACTATTTAATCTGGTGATTGATTGATGAATAGGCCATTGTGGACGTTGAAAAGGCGGTAATCGAAGCTTTGGATAAACAATTTTCCGATGTTGTAGCACCTTTAAAAGAGAATCTAGCACCAAAGAAATTTGGTTTCAACTACATCCAAAAGTTCACCAAACGAACCACCAGTCCGTATATCGTGCCACCCGAGGTTTGTGTATATTTATTTATGTATACGTATTCGTTTGTAATCTGACTTTTAAGGTCAACGCTGATATTCTTTAGTTTGAACTTGTTAAGGATAATTTTAAAATACAACCCTAACCGTTATATATATTTATCGGTTGTTTCTGACAAATTTAATGATCCACCATACATCCGGTTACTAAATTATTGGTTTATTGAATTTTGCATATCATAAGTCTAAATTAACATATTTTCGTGGACGTGCAGATTTTTATATATATTTTAATTTAATTTAATTTAATTTAATATATTGGGTTTGTATTTTGATTCAGCTTGGTATACTCTTAAACTCGATGAAGAGAATGCTAGACGTTTTACGTCCCAAGATCGAAGTTCAACTAAAGTCATGGGGTTCGTGTTGTCTTCCAAACGAGGGAAATATAGCAGCAGGAGAGCGTTTAAGTGAAGTAACTGTGATGCTTCGATCGAAGTTCAGAAATTATCTTCAGTCGATTGTTGAGAAACTTGTTGAAAATGTGAGTGCCATCTAATCTTTACTTTTATGTTGGATTAGGTAACTGATCAAAGTGGGTCATTTCTGATAGGAGTCAAAATGGGTCGGTTTGGATGAAACGACAAATCTATTTTGCCCATTTCTAATATTTTCCATAAGTAATCACAGAACATCCTTTTTAAACTCATTCGTTCTTGCACACTTTTTTTTCTACTTTTTGTCGATTTTTTTAATTTAATTTTGTTAATATTGGATCGTTGTTTTCTTAATGCACAGACGAGATTGCAAAATAGTACGAAACTAAAGAAAATTCTTCAAGATTCAAAAGAAAGTGTGGCAGAATCCGAGATACGAAACAGAATGCAACCATTGACGGAGCAGCTTATAGGCTTTGTGAATCATCTCCATACCATTTTTGAGACACACGTATTCATAGCAATATGTCGAGGATATTGGGATCGAATGGGACAGGCAAGTTTTAATTTTTTTTTTTTTGTTTTAATAAAAAGGTCGGAAATGGTCACGGATAACTCGGTTAGGCCGCGTACATCCGGGTAAATAAATACTACCCTTTCCCGGGTAGTCCGAACATGGAAAACCATATCCGTTTACCCATTTTCACTACATACATAAAAATATAACATAAGAGAAACAGTTGAAATTTCGTTAGTAATTTGACATACATGCATATTGTGTTACAGGATGTTTTGAGCTTCCTTGAAAACCGAAAAGAAAACAAAGCGTTGTACAAAGGGTCAAGAGTTGCTGTATCTGTAAGTCGATGCTCCGTTCTTAATATAGCATTATTATTATGATTATGATTATTATGATTATAATTATGATGCTAAATTTTAAATAAATATAAATATACTTGATGAATTTTGCAGATTTTGGATGATACGTTTGCGTCACAAATGCAAAAATTGCTTGGACATGCGCTTCAAGAGAAAGACCTTGAACCACCACGATCAATCATTGAAGTCCGGTCGATGCTATGCAAAGACACTGGGGGTTCTAGCCACAAGAAAAATTCTTACTTTTATTAGCGTTGAAATCTATCTAATATATATTATAACTAGTGTAAATAAGAGAACTGATGATGCATCACATATATGATGATCATCGTTCTTGGCCTTCCTTCATCGATGGATGAGAGTGGTCACATTGCGCGTAACGGATACACCTACTGCATCCTCTCTTTTTTTTCATTTGAGTTCAATTCATTCTTTCTTGTAGCTGCATTTTACGAATATAGATATCAGATATTAATCGAGACAATATTAATCAAGACGAATATAGATAGATATGGATTTAAGAAAAAAAATAGAGATATGGATATTGATATTGGATTATCTGATCGATATTCTATTCGTTGATATCTCTTGTTTAGATATTTAGTTGTTTCCTTGTAGTTGATCACTAGTATTCTTTGGAGTTTCTAATGTTTAATGTTTATGTTTATTTATTATTATATTTAGTTTCGTCATAATAGCTCCCGTGACTATCCAATAGGTTTCAGTATCCGACTTGTGACTCATACAACCTTGCAAATGCATATTGTTGGTAGGGCAGTGGCCTTGTGTGTTTAGAAAAACTGTCGGCTTCAGAACCAGAGTCGAAGAATTACGTAGTATTAATGCAGTTTTTGATGAGGGCGTGTATGATTATCTCGGGGTACAAAATTCAATCAAGAAATTTAGTTCATATGGTTCCACTGGTTCAAACTATGAACCTACTCAACTAGACTTCTGGATTTCGAGGCTCAATCTTAACCAGTGACAAAGCCCAGGAATGAAATATATGGTATAAATTTGCTGCAACTACTGAAATAATGTTAAGGTGTTGAGATTTTTTAAGGGTAGTTTTGCTTTATGCTGCAGGAGCATATTATTTTTTTGTGTACTCTTCCTTTTGCAACTAGCCTTTGTGAAAGAATTGTGCTTGCAATTTGTTTCTTAGGCATTGTTCCTTTTTTGAACTTCCCTCGCCTTTTTCATCTCATTCCTTTTCTTTCATATAATAACTTGGGAACAGAAATGACTTGCATATGAATGTGCATGGAAAATGCTGGTCAGTATGAAACAAGTGGGACCTGCACTATGCGCAAGCTGTTTTTTCTTTCTCTCTGTTCTGAAACAACTTGGGCGAAATAAGGTTCTACCGTTTAACATATTGAACCATTTGGTATGTAAAAGAACCCAACTTTAAATTATCTCAAAACGTTATTCCAAGTTTTATTTTGACCTCGTTACATATAAATTAGATAATAATTAACATCAAGTCTACGAAGATTTTACAAATCATTCATGAAAGGTTGACCGTGATACTATAGTAGGAGAATGACACAAATTCCGATCTAGTACCTTTCAGAAAAGAGATTTAGCATTGCGCTCAATCAATTGTTCTTTTTAAATGTCAGATGCGGAACAAAATACAGTATAAATCGAACAGCCATAAAGAATTTTCTAAATTTATCAAATAGTCGTACCATTCTACACTCGTACTTATATTTGTACGCTAATAAACCCAATCTTAGTAAATATGTAGTAGCACTTAGATCTCAAGTGAGGCCAGTTTGATTATATGAAAATTCAAGTCCAAACCCTAAATGATTCCAAAAAACACATGTATTAATAATACCCCTTGGACTTTTAATCAATCAATGCTATTCACTGAGCTTCTCAGTATCGATAAACTTTCATATTTCCGTCATCCGGATCTTTTTGGTGGGGTGCTGCACATCTAATTCCACACCTGAGCTGTTTTCCGAACCAGTGGTTCCATTAACTTGCGTATCAGGCAAACCGAAAGATGATGTGGGACCATCATCTCCATTACCATCGTTGATCTGAACATACTCTGACGAGGTGTCCAATACAGGTGATCTTGGTTGATCTTCCACTATTTTATTCTTCAGGCTAAATTCATAATCAAGTTGACTTTTTACATTGACTATTTCTATGGCATCTTCGCAATCAGATGTTGATGCCTCTCGTGATGAATCAAGATTGTTCGCTGGAGCTTGCCACAGTTCCTGAGTTCTATAATCCTCCTGGGATAAATAAGGACTGTCGGGTATGATGTCATCGCCTTGTTGGATTCCAGATACTGGTTCGGTATGAACAAACTCCCCAATGTCTTCCTCATATTCCTGCATCAGAAATAAGACTACGGGGTTGTTTACTTTTTTTCTATATTAACTTCTGTTTTCATTTGGCTCTTAATAGGAAGGGGTGTCTGATTCTATGTATGTTTCTCTATGTCTCTTAGAAACAGATATATTTTCAGATTAAGTGTATGTTTCTCTATGTCTCTTAGAAACAGATATATTTTCAGATTAAGTGACAAAGAAACAACAATTTTACTTACTGAGTTAAGAGGTGTACGGAAACAGATCATTATGTGGAAAGTAAACAAGCTCAATGTAGGGTTACAAAGAATGACGATTATTCAGAAAAGATGTCAAAAAATCATATTTGACGTATTTTAGGTTTCCTTACATATTAAAGGTGGTGACACTAAGAAATTGATATGAAACTGGACTAATAAGTAGGCCAGATGGGTTAAACGGGTTTAACTTGTTTAAAAAACTTGTATGTATATGATACATCAGAAATAAATTATTAGTCTTAACGGTCAACCTAACGGTCAATCACTCCCCAAGCATACAAAAGACTCATTTGACATGAACGGACTTTGACCCGTTACCTGACCTGCCCATTTCTCCACCTTCATTAGATAGACATGAACGAACTACATTAGAAGAATCAAAAAGATTAGAAGTACCTTAATTGGGGTCAAAGAACCATTATACACATCGAATGTAGTTGATCGATCGAAAGTTGGAAAAGGTGAATCCAAAAGTAATCTCGAGTTACAGGATGACTTTAAAGTTATGGTGGGACCATCAACACAACGTACAGACAATGATGGTGTTAACGAGATTCCAATATCATGAAAAGCATAAGAATTTTCTTGAGGCGTAGTAAGGTTGCAACCCTCTTCGGGTAAATTTGAAGCACTAAATTTGTCGACTTTTATTGGAACGCTGAGGTGGCGCTGTTCTTCATTACCAGCAGTGGAAGAAGATTCCTTATTAGGATTATTCAGTAAGTTACAGATTAATCTTTGTATAACTCTTCTTTTGAAACACGCTTCAGTTGGATGAAACCAATCCACATTAAGCTGAAAGATAAGTAATTGGGTAATTTTTTTTAACTATAATCACAAACAATTAGAACAACGGGATGATAAGTCACAAAATTGAGAGTTACTTACAAATTTTGACCCATTCGTGATCTTAAACGGGTTAAAATGTGAAGGAGCTTGCTCCAGAAATAATTCCACATAGTGGAGCAGGAATAAACCGCAATCATATAAATTCGGTTGTTGCGGCAACTGCAGACAGCATACGTCACCCATACAACTTAAATCGGTTTAAACGAATGACTCGATTGAAATAAATCGGTTTAAAGCATACATTTGTACCTCTAGTGAAATAAATCTCAAATTGTCAAATCTTGAGCGAATATCTTCAGACGCAACCTGTTTCCGCTCTATCCACTCTTCCTTGAGGTAACTGAATTGTAATATCCAAAGATAAGCTCGATTGTCTAAATTTTTCACATATTATAATATTGATTATTAAATATTAAATTATTAAATTCAATAATCTAATTAAGCATGAAGAATACTATAGAATACCTTTGGACAAGACCTTTGAGACCAGTATGACTGCCTCTAAAAGAATCCATATGCAAAACACAAGGGACTTTAGTTGACTCGTTTGCATCTTCATCTGAGTTAAATAAATTAAGAATTATAAAATTGGAGAAGTGAAAGCTCGTAGTCGATATAAATGAAAAAAAAAAAAAATTTAAATAAATACCTTTGTAGGTTGCCATTTCCGTAAGATGACAAATGAGAATAAGACTCCAGTGATAACTATATAAAAAAAATAAAGATATCAATTGACACTAAAATTTCGGAAGAGCGTAAAACATTTGCATAGTATATACACTTACTTATAATTTACAGGAATAAAAACGAAATCTTTCTCGAAAAGGTTGACTTTCCTAGTCCACTTCTTTACACGTTGATAAGCCACCCTCCCTTGAGACGCATCGAGTGAATCTTTATCAGGATCAGCGAGCTTCCGGAAGAAAAAACTGTTGAAAAAGTGGAACCTATGTCTCTCCTCAGGGTTAATTTTATTTTTCAAGTGTCTGCCATATTTTTCAAATATTATTAATATATTAATATTAATTAATTTATGAAAAAAAAGGACAGAAAAAAACGAGGTAAGGATGGGCATACTTGATATAAAAGTCAATGATGGTGTCGTTGACAAATGTGTCTGGTAGCAGTAAATCAAAGTCTCTCTTACTTATTGAAACAGCATCAGCATCCCCCTTTGGATACACAACCTCTTCATTAGGTCGATCAAAACTGCAAGCATCAAAAAAAAAAAAAAAAAAAAAAAAAAAAAAAAATGCAATCGCCTTTTTCTCATGTGGTTTCGAAATGAAAATGATATTATGTCAAGAAAATAATAAAAATTCAAGCATTACTTACTCGGGAAGATATTTTGTGTGTCCAACCATAGTGTCGCTGTAACATTCATAAATGTGTCATATTAATAAGGTTCACACACAAGAAGCAAGATTCGTCATAAAAATTGTACAAGGAACAGAATTTTTCTAATTTTTTGATCAATCTCATTCTCATAAAACATAATTAGAACATGTAACAATAAGCAGTAAAGTCGTTAGAAAACTCGCTATTAGCATGCTACTCCTTAAAGTAAAACGACTTACTCTGACGCATGCAAGATGCTCCATAAAGCTTCGTATTCGACATTTAAAGACGTAATTGCTTCAAGTCTTCCAACAAAACTAGACCCAATAACTGGAAATTTCAACTCAACGCCTGAACGATGAATAAAAGGCGGGACACATTAAACTTTGTATAATACAATTGTTAGTTACATCGATATATAATCCATTTTTAGCCATAGTTGGTATTATTAATATTATATATTTATATATTATATATTATATATTAAAATAAATTATTGTAAACCTCTTCATAACGTGTTCCAAAAGAAGAGTATTTTATACCAAACAGAGTAAGGTTATCTTAGATGCTGTCAAAAAATATATGATAGCAACTTGTTTACCCAAAGCACCTCCTAATACATGCAACAATTGATCCTTTTCGGATCATTAAAGTTAAACAAAAAAAAAAAAAAAAACTGATAATAGAAATAATAAAAGTTTCATTAGTATGACCTGAAGTGCAGTCAACCGTTTCAATCTGTAATGTATCCTTTGTAAGTACATGAATCATCACCATCTCAAGCTGCAAAGAATCCAAAATTGTTGGCCTCACAATAAGCACTCAAAACAACTCAAAACAATATACATACATATATATGTGTGTGTGTGTATATATATATATATATATAGGGGCAGGATCAATGGGGAAGTAACCAATCGGGGGAAGCAAAATTTTATTTTATTTTCGTTTTTTTTTTGGAATTTTTTTTTTTTCCGGCATCAAGATCACACGAAAATATGAACATTTAGAAAAGAGACTTCGTGATGAATGTTATTATTTAAGCGGGAAAACGATCGACAAAAATAACATTCAAGATAATATTGTTCGTGAAGAATGTGAACGTTTTTTTTTTTTTTTCATGTTTTGTGAAGTAAAATTTAGCCCGATTTAGAGTTTAGGGTTTAGGGTTTGGTGTTTGGTGTTTTGGGTTTATGGAACTAAATCGTTCGTGTTAAAAACTCAATCTAAATCCTAAATCTAAACCCTAAACCCTAAATTTCTAAACCCTAATATCTAAACCCTATAAACCCTAATATCTAAACCCCAATATCTAAACCCTAATATCTAAAACCTCAACATACGCTCGAAAAACACGATAATTGTTATATATTACTTCTTCGAGCGTTTTCCCGCCAAAATAAAAACATTTATCACAAAGTGTCTTTATTAAATGTTCATATTTCATCCAATCTATAATGTTCATGAACAAAGTTTTTTCAAAAAACGGAAAAAAAAAAAAAAAAAAAAAAAAATTGCTTCTCCCCGCTTCCCCCCGATTGGTTACTTCCCCCTTGATCCTACCACTATATATATATATATATATATATATATATATATATATATATATATATATATATATATATATATAGTACTTAATGTAATAAACTCACCTGGTCATGCCAATGAGATCTGATATTAAGTATATCCTCAATTTTCCATTTGCATCTATAGGTTTGGTCATTTCGGTCTGTAGTTGAACCCTCCATTTCTATGAAATCGCTAGTAAAATATATCACAGGATCTGTATAATAGTTATTATTGTATATCACGTAATCAGGATAGAAGACTACTTTTGCCGTATCTTCGTTATCCTGTCAATTTAAAAAATTTCCAATAAACACCCATGATTTATTAAAAAATAAAGGTGCAAAAACTAAAAGCTGTCCATTTGTACCAGAAACATTACGCTATGTTTACACGACAAAAATTATGATATTTGGGAACTAATTGTACCCAAAACATTACACTATATACACACTAGGTTTTGAGCCCGTGCGTTGCACGACTCATAAAAAAACGTTATAAATTAGTTATTACGGAGTATTTTCTTAAACAGTAAGTGTTGTTAGCTATCAAGTAGGAGTATGCAAATATGCCTCATGTACATTAGTTTCATTTGTAACTCAAGTCCTACTAACAGAGATAAAAAAAAGTACGCCTCTTAATTTGAACTTAATTACATTACTTACTTTTAGAACTAAAATCTATATTCACATACAAGAAAGAAAAAAGTGTCATTTTGGAACATATTTATAATCTGTAATACCAGTATGTGGGAAGCATGTGAGCTTTTACAAAAGTGAAGCTTTTTACAAAAATGTAGAGCGATTTTACCTTACTTGGAGTTCAAATTTGAGTAAGCTATATAAATAACAAAATAATTAACAATAGCTTATTTGGTAAGACTATTTGTTGATAACATATCACACATAAGTGCATTTTAGTTAAATATCTTTCAATAGAATGCTGAGAACTACAGCTGGTATGATCAGCAGTTAAGCAAAATTACACATAACTTTGTAATGGTATGCATAGATTTACAGTTTCATTACATTCAATGGATTAAGAAACATTTCCTACATTATATTCTACAAATGATGTTTCATGTAGACAGAATGATTGGTCACAATGTAGATCGAAAACAATTTCCCACTCATTATATGCTAGTCAAGAAAAAAACACATACATAAAAAAAAAAAAAAACCAAATAGAAAAAATGGAAGTGCTTACCGATTCCCAGCCACCAATACAGTGACCTAATGATGGTCCAGCAACTGAAAAAATAAAACAAGAATAAAGCCTTACAAGAGTGACAACCCTCAACGTTTCATGAGGTAAATATACAAATTTGCTATCAACATAAAATCGACAATAATCATGAAGCATTTTGGAATAAGATGAAACTTTAGAAAGAAAGAAAAAAAGGGTTCTGTGATTACCATTGTCGTCTGCAGCATCACGAGAAGATGAAGATCTCTCACACGTGCTTTCATTTTCATCCATGTCCACATCAGCTGCCTCATCCTGCAGCCAGTTCAGAACACATGAGCACTTCAAATAAATACGCACATTGAACATAGATGATTAAAAGTTCAAAACATACAGGTTCATCCAGACTGGGAAACAAATCTAGGATGTTAGAATTTGGTTTGTCGTTCATAGGTGAAGTTGGCATAGCAGCCACATTGACCTCTGTAGTTCTAAGTTCTGGACTCGATTCATGAGGGTGATCAGCAACGTTAAAAACAGCATCTGAATTGCCCATTATTGTAGTAGAAGGATCTTCTATTAAGGTAGTAGAAATACGACTAATGTTCATAACATCAATGTTTAAAGATGGAACATAGTTAATCTCCTCAGCTGATATATCTTTTCCAGCAGCGGCTACAATAAATATATATATATAATTAATAAATAACAACAAATATAAGAACCTTGTTATTCAGCATACTCAAAATGCAAGCTATTGTTCACTTTGCCCATTATATGTATACAATCATCTTTATGCACCATCTATACCATAGTCACTTGATAGCCATATAATACCCCATCATAATGAAAACATTGATCCAAATTAAAGCATTTCAGTATTAAAAATATGATTAGTCAACATGACTTCAAAAGTCAAACTATTTATCTGGTTAAAATAGTAGGGCAGCAAGAATATACACCGCAATATCCACATACATACATATATAATTTATAAAATTAAAAACATTTAAATTCGTATAATTACAAACAGTCTTCATCTTCTTCCGTAAGCACGCTGCATAAAAACTAGGGTTTTCGAATGAATCGTAATAACGAACTAGATTTCAAAATTAGGGCTTTTTACGTGAGAACGAAAACAATTAAGTATTGACAGAAGATTGAAATGATTACCGTAGAAAAATTATGACGTCAAGTGTTTTTACAATTAGGGTTTTCGAAAGAAGAGGTGATCGGGAAAAGAAAGAAAATAAAAAAAGATTTAGCGCGTGGATTTTGTGTCTTTAGTGTTGCGAGTGAGCAAGTAACGTATACTAATTTTTTAAGAACGGCACCATCGTTGACCAAAAGGTTGTTTGAATTTACGATCAGACCTTTTTTAACCGTGTGTAAGAAATCACGATTTGGCAAATATAATCTAAGACCATTCGTAATGGTGATCGGTGTCACTTTTTGTGTCACTTACCTTTTTTTACTTTTTAGATGAGTAGGACGTGTTTCTTTGTTGAGTGGAGTATTGGTGGTGTTACTTTTTTGTGTTAGTTAGGAGTATTGTGATGATATGTTAAAATATAATTGGGTTAAGTATTAAATGGGGATATAAATAATATTTTTAAATCAATAGAAAATTAAAAAAAATTGGTGTTTCTTTCTAAGAAACGCCAAAGTAACACCACAAAGTGATGCCTTGTTACAGCAAAAAAATAGTGTTAATTTGGTCCATGTCAGCAAGTGACGGGGTCACTTGGACCCGTTACAAATGGTCTAACGTTCTTTTTTAACGAGGCGTCACATGTGACGAAAATGGGGCGTTAGTCGAGGGACTGACGAGAAAAAAAGGTCAAGCACATTTGCGCAATTTGATTGGTGGAAAGCCGTTAGACTTTTTTCCTTAAATTTAATAATTACTACTTTATATACTAAAATGCATACGGTTTTTGATCGTTTTGATCACCCCATGCTTAGAAAACGACATTGCAAAAAAAAAAAAAACTTTCCCCCCTAAACTTTAAGCAACTTTCAATTTCAGCCGTCAAATTAGGGGTACAAAATGTAAATTTATTTTAATTAAAAAACTTAACCAAACCTCACCCAAATTTTTAACGGAACATATCTTCCCGCTCGCCACGCGTTAAATTCTTCCGAACCCACCGTTCAACTCAAAAAAATCTTACGAACACAACGGGAATAACTATACGCGAAACGGACACTTCTAAAAAAAACGCTAAATACCTCGGACTATCTTCAATACATATACATACACCTATAATAAACTACCCAACCTAACTATATCATATCGATGGTTCTGTTTCCTTTTTTCTACGCAATCTTCCTGACGTTAAAAACGCATAGGCCATTAGGTATACTAGGTACTAACTATATGTATCTAAAAACACACGTAGCAAAACATTTTTACTTCTGTAAATACATAACACTACGTACACTACGAATATGTAACTCGAAAGGGCCCGCGGCATTGCGCGGGCCACTTTTATTTTATCTGTTATCTATAAATAACTTATCATTTCTCAATTTTACACACATAAACATCTATTTTATATCATATTTATACATTATAATCTTAATTTTTATAGTTACATATAATTATGGTATCGTATTTACTTTGTTCCGATTTCGATTTGGAAGATGTTCATATTATTCAACTTATTCAAGAATTGGATGAAGAGTCCGAAGTCGAGTCCGCGTCGCGTATTCCTTGAGTTCGAGGTTACATTCCGAGAGATCGTGAGGATGTCGTGCAACGATTATGAAATGATTATTTTCGTGAGACACCAATTTTTGTGCCCAAGAAATTTAAAAGACGTTTTCGTATGTGAATACAAATATTCCTCCGAATAGCGCAAGGTATAACTACTTTTCTAGTAATTGTATTCCCGACCATCGTAGTTATTTTACGAAAATAATTGTCGGTAGGCAGTCGTTTACTACTTTACAAGACTGTAATTCGACTATACGCCAATTGGCGTATGGAACTAGCGTTAATATGTTGATGAATATTTACAAATGAGTGAGGAAACATTAATAATATGTCTAGAAAACTTTTGAAAATGTGTCATCGATATATACAAAAGTGAATACATGAGATCTCCCACTACACATGATGTTGCACGATTATATCGTGCACACGAGGAGAAACATGGTTTCAAGGGTATGTTCAGGAGTATTGATTGCATGCATTGAGAGTTGAAGAATTATCATGTTGCTTTGAAAGGATAATACACTAAGGTGATCAAAAGAAATCGATGATTATGCTTGAAGTAGTGGCTTCATATGACTTCTGGATTTGACATGCTTTTTTCGGGATGACATGTTCCAACAATAATATAAATGTTTTGAATCAATCCCTTATTTTTGATAAACTAAAGAACGGAGCAGCTTCATCGCACCATTTAAGGGAAATGGTCATCAATAAACCAAAGATTATTACCAAGCTAGTGCCCGAAAGGATATAGAGTGGCCATTTAGTGTTCTTCAAGATCGGTTTCATATTTTAACACTTGTTGCACGCACTATGCAAGTAAACAAGATGCGAAAAGTAATTATGCAAGTAAACAAGATGCGAAAAGTAATGTAGTGTTATGGCAAATTTACATAATATGATTTTAGAAGACAATGATTTTGCACTATGTAAGTGAGAGGAAAGATTTATTACTGACGACATGGAGAATAGTCCCCAGCATACAAGGATTAGATGACGAGATAAAGACATTATCACAAGAGAAATAAGAGTTAGGGCGGTGTACGAGCAACTTACCGATGATTTAATCGAACATATATGGAACCTTCTGTCGACATTTCGACATATGAATTAGTGTTTGTTATGTAATCTCTATTTTTAATATTTTTAGTTTATCTATAATTTATAAAATTATGTAGTCGCTAAATTTTATGTATTGTTGAATTTTAATGAAACATATTTTATTTTTAATATTGTATGTATTTTATTGTATTTATATAAAAAATATTTAATCTATATATAATATAAAAGTGACTCCTTGAGTCATAAATGAGGGCACTAAAACCTCTTAATTTAATCATTTACAACTAAAAAAAACATTTTTCCTTATTTCCTATTTAATTTTATAATAAGGTAATAAGTAAAAAAATAAAAGAATTAGAAAATTCATTAATAATAATATCTAAGTTTTAATCCTTTCATTTTCCATGTATTAAATTAATTAATTTCAATCCTTTCATTATTCTTATAATAAATAAATAAGTTTTAACCTTTTCATTTTCCTTATATTAAATAAGTTATTATAATGTTGCCTATAAATACTCATTATTCATTTTCACAATACACATTTTTCATTTCACCACATACATTACAAATACTAACTAATAATTGATAGAGTTTTATATATGTTAGTTCTTAATCATCATCATCATCATCATCAATTTAGTAAGATTATTTCCTCATGTAATGTTGTATATTCATCTATCACACGAACGTTAGACTTATGCTACGGTATGACTTTATTAACAAGTTATTGGTGTACATGAGTATTTTTCTATTATCATGTGAAATTTATCCGTTTTGATAGTTGTTTAGAGTTCATATATATATATATATATATATATATATATATATATATATATATATATATATATATATATATATATATATATATATTTTGTTGTGTTTTATTTTTAATTATTTATTATTATTATTATTATTTATTTTTATTTTTTATTATTATTATTATTATTATTATTATTATTATTATTATTATTATTATTATTATTATTATTATTATTGGTTAGGTTTCTTTTATTGTTAATATGTAGTGATGTCAACATCTTACTCGGACAAGTTTCAGATATTACAACATTAAGGGACATAGCATTGCGGAGTATTTCCTATTGCGAATATGTACATATATTAGAGAACACAAATTGTTTCATTTTTTTTTATTGGATTGTAAGTATGATTTATTTAATTTAGCTTTTCTCTTGATGTTCAATATTTCCTTTTAACGTTGTATTATTAAATATTTTCTTTAGCAATTATTTGCATCATATAGTTCTTTGATAATGGATAATGAAATTATGCCTTCTTTTTGTATCATATTTGTTATGGATGTAGGTTACAAATATCAAAGAATGCAAATTTTTTTACTATTCTATTGAATTGTATGTACGTTTTGTTTAATTTGACTTTTATCTTGATTCTTAATATTTTTTTAAGTTTTATTATTAAACGTAATCTTTTAGCAATCATTTACATCATAGAGTTCTTTGATAGATAATATGATTAAAAAAAATATGCCTTCCATACATGGATAATACTTACCTCATATGATGATGAATAACAATATAACATTATTGTTATGATAAATTATAGTAAAATGATTATTAATGTAATTAACGATGGTAAAAAAAAATTGATTCTTGAATAACAAAGTTAATTTAACATGTATTGAATAAGTCAACCATATTATATGTTATGTTTGATCGAGTAACTATTACGGAGTAGTTTAATTAGCATATAATTGTTACTTTTACCACATCAAGTTTAATATTAACCAGCTTATTATTAAATATTAAGTGAATACTTACTACGTATCAAATATTTGAGTTTTCATGTAACTATAATTACTTAATTATTACTCATAATAGATGTGTTTAAGAAAATAAAAATAAAAAGATGGTAAAAATAGTTGATTAATTAATCAGGATAAGACAATTTAGAATTAAAAAATTAATAATAAAATGTTGCGTATAAAGTCTTTCACTTTGATTATTGATATTAAGTTATTATCATACATTTGATCCTAAATATTTTTAATCATAACTAAAATTGATGCATGTTATGCATAATAACAATAGTTTTAAACTTTTCATTTTTCCTAAATATTCATAATAACTTTATTTTATGTCATAAATAATAACAATAGTTTTAACCTTTTCACTTACCTTATATATAGTACCTAATTAAATTGATAGTCATTGTTGTCTTCAAATACTATTTTTCATTTTTCACCTCACTACACTTTTCAAATGAAATAATGACACTTTTCAAATGAAACAATTGATAGAGTTATATAAATACACGTTTTTATCATTATTTTTTAAGATGTTTGATCTTCTATATAGTATTTGGTTGTGATATATATATATATATATATATATATATATATATATATATATATATATATATATATATATATATATATATATTCACAATAGACGACACAAATTGATTTACGTATGTTTATATTCAAATATTCCAGATTCGTATTGTTAACCGTCGACATAAATCGCTTCACGTACCAACATTACAAGTGCGATGAAACAACGCTTACCATATTCGTGCAACGCACGAGCAATGCACCTAGTTAAATCAAAAACTGATAGACCCTACAAAAAATTGACAAAAAAAATATGACACGATGGTTAAAAAGGTCAGAAACTGACATTGCCATGTCACATAAAAATTCCACTTTTTGACCAAAAAGTACACCCTCTGCTTATGATATCACATGCAGGGTTATAAATGATCTTATTGTCTCGATAAAGTATATATATATATATATTCATATATATATATACACACACACACACACACATAAAGATATAATTTTCAAAATGCTCCAAACCCACTCTTATCCCCATCATCCCAATGGTCATTTCATCACACAATCATAACAGCCTTTCACCTCTCACCACCCTAATTCAGCCTATCAGCACCCTCACACCCCCAACAACCTCCATCAAAACTTGGGCTACTTTCATCCATACAACACAGCATATAATTCCAGCTACACAAAATTTCATCCCTCATTTCTAAAGCACCAAACTTACTATATCCCAACCCAAAACAATTCCCAGAGGACTAACAAAACACATGACCCACATAGTTACAAATCTACCATTTAAATTGGTAGACTACTACCCATATCCAACCCTCAAATTATCACCAAGACGTTTAGACGTTTTGGACGTATATAAGACATAGCATGGTGAAAAGAAAGAATATTTTCCTTTAAAGTTTAAAATTTCGGGGCAAGTAGATGAAGCAATTAAGGGCATGAATGGAGGTAACTTAATGGGGTCTAAGATTTCGGTTGTTTTGCTAAAAACAAACTGAAGATCGAAAACATCGGTAATCAAATTCATCAACAAAAACAAAAAAAGTAACACACATGTATGGATAACACATATATGTTACTATCTTATAATGAGGAAATACATGGAAAATCTGGATCTATCTTTTATGTTAGTGGTCAAACAAGAGATCGCATATGAAAAGTTACTAACATGGCTTAAGAAGCGCAAAATTAAAATCAACAAAATCTCTAGATGGGGTTCATTAAGTTGTATTATACAATATCAAGATGGGGAAAACATCCAAAACTGCATTAATAGTGCATCTTTAATGGACGAATGTTTCCTTCAAGTACAACCTATGAAAGACAGAGTTAAAAAGTTTACCAGTTTTTTATGGATTGAGCTGCGAGGTTTTCCCATGAAAACATGCTATGTGGAATCGGCTAAATCCATTGCGAAAGAATATGGAGACATTTTGTGTGATGACCCGGGAATTTCCGACCAAATTTAAACTTAATTTTATATGTTTCCGACACGATAAGCAAAGACTGTAATGTTGAATCTCAAAAATTTTGAAACTATATTTATGTAATCAATTACCCTTTGACTACTCCTGACGATTCACGAATAATTGTTTGAAAATATATATTATGTAAAATAAATATAAGTATACATAATAACTTGAATCATAAAATAAAATTTAATCATTTGAATTGAAGAATGTAAAATAATATACAAGATAATAAAATAGTTATTAAAATGAAGCCATATGTAAAGATATATGATTTCTCTAAATAATTATTATGAATATGAGATTATATATAAAAGGTCTAAATATCATATGTTATTATGGTATAATATATAACATTAATATAATAAATGAGGTTACAAGTTAAAAATATAGTTATTATACTAAAATTATTATTATTAATATCTGTATTATTAATATTAATATATATTATTTATATATATATATATATATATATATATATAAAAGTTACTACAACATTATCACTAATATTATTATTATCATCATTAATATCATACTTAGTAATAAGATTATGATAATAGTCATTATTATTATGTTTATACTCATTATTATTGTTATAGTTATCATAAAAATAAATACAAATTAATAATATTATCAGTAATAATAATATTATCAATACTATTATAATTTTTTAATTATTTATTATTAATGTTAGTATTATTATTATTAATATAATTAATGTTATTGTTATTAATATTGTTATTATTACTTCCACTATGATTAAAGATAAATGCTAACATTAACCTTATTAGAATCATTATTATTGGTAAAATTATAAAACTTAATTATTATTTGGATTATTAAAAGTATTATTATTAATTTGATTACAAAAAAATTATCTGTTTATTTAAAATTGTTATCATTATTCTTACTAGCATTATTAAGAGATTGATATTATCCTTATTATTAATTATCAATATTATTAGTTTTGTTATTAAAATTAATATTAATGTTAAATATTAATGTTTGTATTATTAATAATATGATGTTTCCTTAATATGTAAAATACAAATATAATCTAGACATTCAGATATTTCGGATAAACATTTATACAGAGATAAATTCGGGCATATACAGATTATATATACATTCAGATATCTATAAATAAATTATATATAAAAAATACATTATAAAAACGATAATATACATATATAATTGTAGATAAATACGCAGTAGGATCCAAGAATCTATTTCAGATCATTGTCAAACTATTTTTGATTTTTGTTCTATCTATATAATTTGTTATACATCGATTTCACAGTACCAATCTATTTAAAAAGCTGTCTGATATATATATATATTTTTATATTCTTGATTGATAAACTGTCGATATCATTGGTGGACTAAATGATCAAACAAGTTGTTAAACGTATGAATTTAAATTCTTTATTCTGTACTAATCACACAATACCATTTAGTTGAAATAAATTGGAGAATTAGTCAAGAAAACTCAACAAGAGGAGTCCCGTCCCCTGTTAGTGCTCGTTTTGCTCCATCCTTCTTTTTCATAACAATTTTTAAAATCTTTAAATGCAGTATCGTTGTAAATCCATCCTTCAAACTATCTGGAAAGTTTCGTTTTCTAATTTCTAATAACTAGCTTGAATTTTCGGGTCAAAGTTTGGGTTTTCAAAAGTCAAACTTGTGTTCTTCGTAAAATTTGTAATCGTATCAAGGTTTTAAGTCAAATTGATTATTCAGATAGTTTCTATGATAGATTTAGAACATATTTCATGTTGCAATCGAAGTCCAAAACATTCTTAATTTCAAAATCGAGTTTAAAGTTCAAAAAATGTAATTTTAATACTGTCACAGCTCTTATTTTAATTTTTAAACTGTATTAATTAAATTAATCAACCTTTAAACGATTCTTTGTCGATTATAAGTCCTAATTTAATATATTGATTAGTTATTAACATGATATAGTTTTGGTCGTCTGTGTTTGTTTGATGAAGAAGAAGGTTAAGGAGGTTCACAGAAACGATTTATATAATAATTCGCTTTATATAATTACTGAAAGATAAAATTGGTCTGTTGGCTAAGGGGGTTGTTGTGCTAGCTGCTGGTCGTGGGTTCGAACCTATACCTAGGCTGTTTTTTTTATTGAAACTCAATAAGGTAGTTTTCTTACTAATTGTTATTATTATTATTGTTATTATTAATTTTTGGTATTATTACTAAGTATTATAGTTATTATTATTGTTAGTGTTACTAATAAGTATTAGTTACCTTTAATTATTATCATAAATAATAAATACAATTATATTACTATTATCATTAAGATTATGATTATTATTATCATTATTAGTATGAAAATGATATAATTCCCATTAATATTAGTATTAGGATAATTTTATGATTTTTAGTATTAGTATTAATATAAGTGGTTTTTATTAACATTATCATTATTATTTTAATTAATATTTGTATTAATAACATTGTTATAGTTATTAAGATTATTATGATTATTATTAACATAAGTATCGTTATTAACAAAATCATTATTATTATTAATATTTTCGTTATTAATAAAGTTATTATTATGATCACTAGTAAAACTTTAATATCAAAACTATCATTTTAACAAATAAATATTTTGTACATAAAAACACATTTATTATATATACTATAAATATATTGATATTCCAAATAACTATATGAAAAACATATTATCATTATACATATGGCTACATATGACAAAATTAGGTATATTAATATAATACTAAATATATATAGATACTGATATAACTACAATAATCATTTTTGATATATATATACAAAACAAACATATATAACACATAATTTAAGAAATAATAAAAATATATGATTTTAAATGAAATTTAGTATGAATATTATAACTACAATTACATAAATAACATATATTAATAAATGAAATTTTGAGATTTCAATTACATGTTTTAATATATATAATTGATATAGGTTCGTGAATCCGAGGTCAACCCTATACTTGTTCAATGTCATCATATGTATTTTTACTACAAAATACATTAGGTGAGTTTCATTTGCTCCCTTTTTAAATGATTTTGCAATATATATTTTTGGGACTGAGAATACATGCACTGTTTTTATAATTGTTTTACGAAATAGACACAAGTAATCAAAAACTACATTATATGGTTGGATTATTAAACCGAATATCGCCCCTTCAAGTCTGGTAACCTAAGAATTTAGGGAAATAGCCCCTGATTGACGCGAATCCTAAAGATAGATCTATGGACCTTGACAAGTCCCATTCGGGGTACGAATGCTTTAGTACTTCGAGATTATTATTAAACAGACGAGAGGTTCTGTTTGGGGATATTCTATGCATTAAAGTTAACGTCGGTTACCAGGTGTTCAATCCATATGAATGATTTTTATGCAGATGGCTATATGCATGCATGATGTTTATGAGAAATGAAAATATGAAATCTTGTGGTCTATTAAACTGATGGAAATGATTATTTATGTTAAACTAATGAACTCACCAACCTTTTGGTTGACACTGCATGTTTATTCTCAGGTATGAAAAGAAATCTTCCGCTGTGCCTTTGCTCATTTTAGAGATAGTACTTGGAGTCATTCATGACATATTTCAAAAGACGTTGCATTCAAGTCGTTGAGTTCATCAAGATTATTAATAAGTCAATTATAGCTGGATATATTATGAAATAGTATGCATGTCGTCAATTTTTGATGTAAAGAAAGTTTGTCTTTTAAAAACGAATGCAATGTTTGTAAAATGTATCATATAGAGGTCAAGTAACTCGCGATGTAACCAAATTGTAATGTATTCGTCCAGATGGATTAGGACGGGTCATGAAATTTTGTATGTAGCAAAAAGCTCATACGACTTATCTCAAGTCTGAAGTTCTTATGTTCTTATCGAGGCCCCTGAAACTGGTCATATTTCAGGGTTACAAATGCTCACACGGGAGTGGCTGATGTAATCCTTGGCAAGGATTAAGCATGATGATAAAAATATTACGACTACACAGTCTCACTACATTAAAAAGATAATGAAGAAATTCAATTGTGAGAATAGATCCGAGTTTGAAGCTTATGTCAAATTCTGGTGAAGCTAAATCTCAACTTGAATATTGTCACGACCCTACTTTTTCCATTATCTTTTACCGTTTATTATTTAACGTCCGTTAATTGTTATTCGTGCCACGTCATTTCTGTGACCTATGTTATTATTTTTGTAATAATATATTAATTATTATGTGTTATGTGAATATTTGTATTCATATTTTAAATTGTACGTTTCTACGTGTCGTGGATTTCTATCCGGCGAATCATTTCGGTTTTCAAACCAACGGTCAAACTTTTGGGATTTTTAAATCCAAATTATTTTAAATATGATATTTTAATGTCATATGATTATATATAGTGTTTATATATTTTATTCTTCGCGTATTTGTTATCTCTCCGAATTATTAATCGCGTAGTAGTGTTTTTGCGTTTCGGGTTTCGTTTGGGCATTCGGGCCACAAGCAACTAACCATTTATCAAATTTGGGTCAATGGGGCCCACCCCTCTCAATATTTCAGCCAAACCCCTTTGAAGGGGGGGGGGGGGGGGGTGTTTGTGCAAAATTGGTAACTAGTGACTAAAATGATCAAAAGTCTCATTTTCCTTCATTTCACCCTAATTCCTCATTTTAATTTTATCCTCTCCTTCTCATTTTTTTTTGAGCCGTCACCTGTACCATCAATAATCATCATTATCTTTTTATTTCAATCTTGAAGATTTAGGGCTTTCATCATTTCTGGATTCACCGTATCGAGCTCTACGCGTTCATACTAATCATTTCTTGATTAGGGTATAAACCCTAACACTAGATTTTTCAATTTTTATTATTTTTACTGATTTTTATATGTATGATGATGTTATAGTACTTGTGTATTGTTGTATTGATGATTGTATGCGTAGAAATACTCGTTATTGTATGTTTTCGGTTTGATTATTTTGGGACAGCACTTATGTGATCATTTCTGTAAACTTAACTGATGTAAATGTTAAATTAAAGTGTCTAGATGTGTTCCTCTCATCAAGACATTAATTTTAGACTCCAGATTCATGTTATTTCGATTCCCGGAGCTTAAGATATGATTAAAATAGTGTTTTATTGAAATCAAAATATAAAAACGAATTTTTTCAGGTTTAGTCCGACTTTGTGATTCATGTTCGGGTCATCGAAATCCGAGTCACGGATCACTCGTTATGACTAAAACTTGTTTTTGAATGGATTAAAGCTCCAAGTTGATATATGGCTGATGGTCACGACTTGGTGGCTGTTCTTGGGGTTATCTTGAGTACACTAGTGTGTCGGGTGGGTTGGTTAGGTGAAGATATATATAAGACTCGCCGAAAACCGATACCCGGGACTCAAGTTATGACCCGATGAACTTTTAATTAAAACTTATGGTTATGAAATAAGACTTATGACATAAATAATGATTTTCATTATTAATAAATTACTTATGATATAAAAGTAATTATTTTAATTTAAGACTTATGATATATATTTTTATTATATCATTTATTAATTAATTATGATTTAATTAAACATTTAATTAAACTTATGATTAATAATACTTTTATTATTAATGAAAAATACTTATGATAAGTATTAAACTTATGTTATGAAATTATTTTAATAAGACTTATGATAAAGGATAATTAATTATTTAATATTATAAGGCTTAGTTATTATTTAATTATAATTTAATTATTAAATACTTATGATTTAACGATTTTAATTAGAAACTTATGATATGATTAATAATTCATTATTAATTAATAATACTTATGATAAGATTAAAATTTATTATTAATTAATAATACTTATATTATGATTAATATTTAATTAATTAATTAAATACTTATGTTATATTAATTATATCATTTAAACTTATGTTAACTTTAATAATTCAATTTAATTTAATTAAACTTATGATATGACATGATTATACATATATGACTTTAAATAACATTATAACTTATATTATTAATATAATTTACACTTTAAAATTCAATGTTGACTATGTTTGACCAATGTTGACTTTTGAGTTGACTTTTGGTTGACTTTGACTTTCGGTTGACTTTTGTTGACTTTCTAATTAAGGAAACTTTCCTAACTTATAAACTTTACAAAAATAGCAACTTTCTAAATATGGAAACTTTCTAAAAATAGAAACTTTCTAAAATAGAAACTTTCTAAAAATAGAAACTTTCCTAAAATAGAAACTTTCCTAAAATAGAAACTTTCCTAAAATAGAAACTTTCTAAAAATGGAAACCTGGTAAAAATAGAAACTTTCTAAAAATAGAAAGCACGTGTCCTTATGCTGTCCTGATCGAACTGAAGCATAAGGAGTGTTGTTCTATGTCTACTTGCAACAAGTACTATAGCTATCATACTAAGACTTGACCTAAGTTAGTTATTTATATCGACCTGCTTTATTTATAGGTCAGCGATGTGATCATTCTTGATCACTTTACTCCATTTGTTGTTCGCTTTTTGTGTGGTTACTTCATTTGCTTTAAGGTGAGTTATAGTCTCATTTTTCTATTTTATCTTTTGGGATGAGAATATATGCATTTTTTTTTATATTGGACACAAGTGGAAGTTGGTTTAAGTTATTCATTGTGAGTTGAATGAAAATTTCCTCTAGTCTGGTAACTGTAATCACTAGTTTCTACTGGTGAACGCGAATCCTATGGATAGATCTATCGGGTTTAACAACCCCATTTCGTGCTAGTCGCGCTAGCATTTACAGACGGAATGTATTAGTACTTCGTAATTATTTGAAGATACACCTGTTCAATGTATATTGTGTTTGGTAAGGGTGGAATTGGTTAAGTGGTTACCAGGTGGCTCACGGGTTAATGGAATAATGTTTTATATGTTTTCGAGCATATAATTTTTGTGGTCCAAAATAAGGCTTTATGTTTTCAAACATAAATTTTTATGGTTTAAACTAAATATTGTTTGCAATGATTAAACCTATAATTCACTCAACATTTTTGTTGACAGTTACTCGCATATTTTATTCTCAGGTTCATGATTGATTGCTTCTGCTGTGTTTAGACAGTCTGCATATTTATGATGGCAGCTTTTGTTAAACATTATCTTGCATTCTATTTTGTTACATTAATTTATAGGAGTTTGTTGACTTTGTTTTGGTCAACTTTTGGTTAAGAATTTATGTATGGTTTTTCTAAACTTACATATTTTGGTAGGTTTCCTTTATAGAAAATCATTTTTAAATAAAGAATGCAAGGTTATTTATTAAATTCATTTAGAGTTATGATCAAGCTGTAAGACCAAGATAACGATGGTCATCAAGTGTACTTTGACTGGTCGTTAAAAATATTGTCCAACTATTGGTTGTTTAATGCATGCTATGACTAGTACTCGGCCTGTCATTGCTTATGTTGTGGAAAGTTGAGTATGTTTACTAGTAATCATAGCACTCATCATTGTGATGCTATAAATAGAGTGTTCGGGTACTTGAAGTGTACCATAGATTATGGTATCACTTGTTCCGCGTTTCCTTCGATCATAGAAGGATATTCGGATGTAATTTGGAATACCAAATTCGAGGATCATTCATCCACAACTAGTTTGATATTCCCACTTGGAGAAGGTGCTATATAGTGGGAATGTGTAGTAAAATTCGACCATGGAGTATAAATTTGTTGCTTTAGATGCAGATGGTAAGGAAGTTGAATGGTTGAGGAACTTAATTTATAAGAAAGCCAACATCTTTTATGTGTTCCATTATGATAGTTCTTCTACTGTGTCTAAGGCATATAGTCAAATGAACAATGTAAATTCACGACATTTAGGTCTTAGACAGAGTATAGTTCATGAATTTATCACAAATGGAGTTTCGATTATATTGTGAGATCACAAGTAAATTTGGCGGATCACTTGACGAAAGCATTAGCCCGAGACTTAGCGCACAAGTCGGCAATAGGAGTGGGATTGAAGTCCTATTGAATTTTCCAAAGTGAGTTAACCAATTCCCTTCTAGTACAATGCTAGGAGTTGAATTAAAAGTGTAAAGCTTACTTTCTGAAGATTGAAACACATGTATATTATGATCTCAAGGTGTGTGTTTAGACCTGCAAGTTAAGTTAGATTGAAGTTTTACTTCTTAAGAGTTCTTTTGAAAAATTGCGTATGTAAGTGCGAGATCTAAAAGAACTACCTATGTGAGTATGAATTTTTGCCGCTTCAAGGGAGCTTTAGGCGTAGCTGATGATATATTCCCTGAAGGATTGAGACAATGACTTATAACAGTGTCAAGTTTGTATTAGGGAAATGTAAGAAACTTATGTGTATATTATTTTCTCATTGTCATATGAGTTGAAGGGTTCAATTCTTAGAACACCTTGATACTCGAATTCTTGCGAATAGTCTACTAAGTAAAAATTCAATTCTTAGTACATTTTCATTAAAAAGGATAAAAAAATATTGAATTTTTGATTGGTCCGGGATCCAATCTTAGATAAAATAGAAATTGAAAGAGTAAATATTCTCCCGCGAAAACTTATGCATTAGTTTGTCTGTATTTTCGTATCATTTTGTAAATTAAGGATTACACTAAAATGGGGGGGATTTGTTGGTGATTTTAGTGCCATCTAACAATTATTTTAATTAATTAAGATTTACATGAAAGCAAGATTTGACTAGTTATACTTACAAACGGGTTCATTGAGTGTAAAGTGCAAGCCCGTAAGAGTTAGCTAGACACCTTTGCTAAAATAGCTAGGGTCATGGGGCTGCGCCCCCTTGTGGGGTCCAAGGGGCAGCGCCCCTGGCGGGGTCCAAAGGGCAGCGCCCATGGTTGGGTCCCGCTCCCAAGTGAGCGGGCGAGAGTCGAGGGGAAGTCGCCCCTGCGGGGTCGAAGGGATGCCCCACGCCAGAAAATTATGTGCACTATATTGTTTACCGAAAAATCGCATCCCAACAATTTTTTCCGCAAACATTTGCACCTTTTCGGGTAACAGTTTTTCCCGCCAAAAATAAAAGGTTGCATTCTTTCATTATATCATTTCGTTGTACCTTTTTGAGTTGCAACCAAATTTATTGTGTTTTCATTCCAGAACACACTTCACTTTCTTTTAACATACGAAACAAAATATACATACTCTCATACACTTCGATTTTAATCTTCTTGCCTGTAATCAAATCTCGTTTTTGTTTTATTCCGATTAGGATTTCATGATACCCAAGACTTGTAGTTAGCCGAATTCTCTTACTACAATAGTTATCACTCGAGTATTAACGCCGCACCTTTCGAAGCTTTATATGGCCGTAAATGTCGTTCTCCTAATTGTTGGGCCGAAGTAGGCGACCAGCAAATCACCGGACCCTCACTCATTCATGAAATAACCGTTAAGATCGTTCAAATCAGAGCGGGGCTCAAGACGGCTCGTAGTCTCCAAAAGAGTTATGTCGATGTTAGACGTAAACCCCTCGAATTCCAAGTGAATGACCGCGTAATGTTAAAAGTCGCACATTGGAAAGGTGTAATTCGTTTCGGGAAATGTGGAAAACTAAATCTGA
The DNA here is from genome assembly GCF_046630445.1 of Rutidosis leptorrhynchoides. NCBI lineage: Eukaryota > Viridiplantae > Streptophyta > Magnoliopsida > Asterales > Asteraceae > Rutidosis > Rutidosis leptorrhynchoides. Next base: position 559,835,790 of record NC_092334.1, on the reverse strand, counting down.
GGTATATTGATCCTTTTGAAATCTTGGAGAGTATTGGACCCGTTGCTTACCGTTTAGATCTTCCGACTCAATTAAGTTCCCGTTCATCCTACATTCCATGTATCAAACTTAGAGAAGTGTCTTGCGGAACAAGTACTCATTATTCTTTTCGATGAGCTTACTATTTATGACAAACTCCACTTCATAGGAGAACCGGTTGAAATTATGGATCGTGAAACCAAACCCTAAGACAGAGTAAAACCCCGATTTTCAAAATTCGTTGGGATGCCAAAAGAGGACCCTAGTTTGTGTGAGAAAGACAAGATCAAATGAAAAGAAAGTACCCTCACTTATTCGTAGAATTGGCAATGCAATGTCTCGAGGAAGAAACAACGACTACTACTTCCAACTAAATTTCGGGACGAAATTTCTTTTAAGGTGTGGGTAATGTAATAACCCGCTTTTTCTGTTAATTTATTTTAACGCCGTCTTTTTTTTTCTTTTAAAATAATATCTTTCTTTATTTAAATTCATATCTTCCGTTGACTAGCGTTTTAATATTTCCCGTTATTTAATTATAAAATCTCTCGTTACCCTAGCGTATTTAATCATTTCGTTTGGTTAATTCACGCACCCGCTTTTAAACTCGAGGAACTAACCTTGTCACTTGGCCAAACTTCGTCAACTAGTCACCACCTCCCACCACTCACCTCTCATTCCTTCTCTTATCTCTTTCTTACTACTTCCACTTTTTCTCTCATTTCTTCAAACAAATAAGCATCATCTAATTCAAAACTAGCAAGCTAGCATCAAAACAAATTGTACTTTTGTAATCCTCTCATCATCCTCTATACATTGATACTAATTTCACTACTTGGGGTAAGGTTTCTAAAAACTCTACATTTTTGTTCTTGATGTTCTTGACTTGAAATGGTGTTAGTTAGTGTCTATGCCTCACTAAGTTGTTGTGTATGTAAATGGTTTGCTCGATTTTGTTGTTTTGAGTAACTAGCATGAACACTTGAAATGAGTTTGTTGAATCTTTGATATTGGTTGATTAAATGTTGATTAAATGTTAAAGTTCATATATTAAATGTGTTACTAGCATCATTAGCTTCGTTTTGGTATGTAGGTTGACTTAGAAAAACTTCACTAACATGATTATTGATGTTGTGATTTTTGGTTAGGGTTTAATAGACTTAAATATGGACTTTTGATGCATTGAATGCTATGAAATGTTGTTGATAAGTGTTTAGTTGCAATGTATGTTTAATTACCTTCGAAATGCATTTTATGAACTTGAAATGCATTTTATGAACTTGAAACTTTAAGAATGAACATTTAATGATCATTCGACACGGATTTAGTTATTGTAAATGATGTTTTTTTTTTAAATGTGTTTAGTTGTATTCCTCGTTAAATTACCTTTCCAACGATATAAGATACATGTTTAGAATGTTTTCGATCCATAATTTGTGTTTGTTTGAAGTTTGGTTCGCGCATATAACAAAACTCAGCAACAGCACCTGGAAAGAAGGGCTTCGCAATTGCGGAGCCCTCTGTACCTAAACCTTCGTGATCGCGGAGCAGTGATCTGAAAGAGCTGAAAGGGCTGATCAAAGTCACTTTGTGTTTTCACAGTTTCACCCCCGCTTACTCGCAACTCCGATTAACATGAAACTTGGCCAACATGTTTATATATGACTACTAATTGAAGAAAAATTGTCGGATACCCAACCCGACCCCGTTGACTTTGACTTTGACCAGGTTTGACTTTTAGTCAAACTTAACCAAAAACTTATGCAATCGTTCTAATCTTCTTGTATACTTGATTCTTGCATGAAACTTGACAACGTAACTCACATGCTATATATATTCGAGTCGTAACGAGCCATAGGACTAATTGAACAAATTTTGACCGACCTTATGTCTTACCCGGTATTGATACAACTTACTTGTTTAGGTCAAGACTAAACAACTTTCATGCACACGTTTACTTTGTGAAGTACCTTTATACTACTTAAGGTGAGATCATAGTCCCATCTTTTCAACAACTTTTACTCTTTTAAATCATGGGATGAGAAACATATACGGTTTATACTTTTATACTTTGAACACAAGTACGAAAACAAACATTTCACGTGCGAGTTAGAACAAAAAGCCTCAATTCAATTATCATTAGTTACACTTGTAGGGTGTAAGCATGAACTTATATTGTGTGGATCCACACGGACTTGACGAGCCCTCATTCAGACGATGAAATATATTTTCGGGTATAGTGTAGGTTCTAACACTATGATAACGGGGTTCGTATACAGTTAAGTCTTGTTAATTGGGTACTCCACAAACAAACAACATCTTTGGAATGCAAACGATTTGGATAATCAACTTATACTAAATCTTGTGGTTCAAAAACAACGTTTACAAATGCACCTATGATTTCACCAACGTTTTTCGTTGACAGTTTTCTATATGTTTCTCAGGTTCTTGATTGGCTACTTGATACATGCTTCCGCGTACACTTTGATTACTTGCTTGGGGTCAAGCATACATGCATGCGCTATTGATAACACCTTTGGATTCAAACTTAAAGCATACATGCATACGCTATTGATAGCATCCGTGATTTTCAACTTATATTGTGTCGTAAATTATTTCATTTATACTTTATAACTTTTGTAAACTTAAACTCGTTGTAGAACCGTTGGTAAGCTTAAAACTTTGTAAGTCTTATACGTTTCAAATGAATGCGACATAATTTTGGTCAAACGCGTCTCATTTAGGGACTATGACCACGTAATGGGACCTAAGTTGACGTCGTCGTCAATGGAGATTTTGGCGGGTCGTCACATGTACTATCAGAGCGTTGGTTGTAGGGATCTAGGATATGTATTAGTGTGTCTGACAGAGTCATTAGGACGCATTAGTGAGTCTAGACTACAACCCGATAGTTAGCCATTGCATTCTGACACACATTTGCTATAGATAGCACTTACTTGACTACTTGTGCATTAATACTTGAAACTTTCTACGGTGAACTTCTTAATTGTACCTAACTCTCGTCATGCGAACCCGTACCCTGCCACTTTCTGGTAACACACGTAAATTTAAGATTAATACGCGTAACAATGACGCAACTTCATTCGTTAAACTAGTTTGGAAATTCCGTCTTCCCATGTTTTTCGCCACCTTCCCATCTTACTATCTACCAGTGTGGTAAAACGTTCACAACTATTATGGTCACTACTCACTACAGATATTACACTAGTGCTCCTCATTATATATCACCATTCGTTACTACTACCACTACTATTGATGAGTATCGTCATCACTACCTATCACTACTGTTGTGTACTACTTGTTACCATGATTCATCACCCTCTTTATACTTAAGGGTGCCACTAATCGACTTTGAACATTTTGACGTGAACAATCAGTTATACATTTTCCGCGGGAAACACATTTTCAGGGATTGCACTAACTCTTTCAATTAAATACGAGTCTTGTTAAAGACGTCGTTACACCTTATTCATTTGCAATCTTCATGATTACACAAACTTAACCATATGGAGAGGTGTTAGAATGGAGGTATGAATTAGCAAAATATAACGACACTTGATCGACGTGGTTATATTACGGTAAGTCATACCAAAGTCCCAATGGCTCCAAGTGAAGGTGGGTAAAGAATTCAAAATCTATTTAATACCTCTAGACCTAAAAAAAAACTTCGATGTAATTATTGGTATAGATTAGTTAGTGTGACGACCCGGAAATTTCCGACCAAATTTAAACTAAATCTTTATATGATTTCGACACGATAAGCAAAGTCGGTAATGTTGAGTCTCAAAAATTGTTGAACTGTGTTCATGTATTCGTTTAACCTCGACCAAATTCTGACGATTCACGAACGATTATATAAATAGATATGTATGTATATATATATATATATGTATATATATATATATATATATATATATATATATATATATATTATAACTTGAAAACGTTAACGAAGTATTAAATGTATAATACTTTACATTAAACTTATTTGTTTCAATATATATTTAATATTTTTATCGACGGAATTAAAAGATAATATCAAACGATTAAATTAAAAGATATTTTGTGATATTGTTATGAGTGTCTGTTGTGAGGTCCACATTGATTTAAGAAATCTTTCCTCTTTAACAATATTCGGAATAAATGGTAGTGATCTACAAGTGAGAACAAAGTGTCAAATAAATTTCATAATATTCAATTGATTTAGTTTCAAACGTATTTTTCAATATAATAGAATTTGATTATTAAAATGTCTTTGTTTAAATAACGTAAGTTAGAATAATAATTGTTAGAATTAAATGTATAAATAACTGCAATGTGTATTTAAAACATGTTTGTATATATTGAATATATATAATATATATATATATATATATATATATATATATATATATATATATATATATATATATATATATATATATATATATATATATATATATAGTTTCAAGTTATTTAGTAGACGATAATAGCATTCGTTTATTGATTCTATTGATATTTCAATAAGTTAATTAGAATATTTGAGAAGTTAAAATAAACGTTGATACATAAATGAATTCTATCGATTTAAGTTTTAAAATGTAAACGTTATGTAATATAAAAATTTCGATGATTTAAACGATTTTAAAATATAATGAACTTTAAATATATTTAGTTTTGAAAAACTAAAGATTATATTATTAAGGGTTAAGGCTACTGAAGGACTATATACTTTCTTTATTGTCCCGATGTAGTCCATGTACCCAAAAAATTACCATTATAGCCTGTATACTTTATTGAAACGTGTTATTATTAACAAAATTAACTTGTTAACCGGGAACAGTAAATAACGTGGCATTTATACCCCTTTTTATCTCAGATCCGAAAATACATGTTCATATAAACACTAAATCGATTTCACTCACCTTAATTCTCAAAATTGAAGCGATTAATAAGTTACGATGGCTTCTTCTTCATCGCAATTTCCCACTAACCCTAATCCGTTAAGCTTATGTGGTTGTGGCCTAGTCATGAAGGAACGAATTTCTTTTACCAAAAACAACCCTGCAAGGAGATTTTTGGTTTACTCGAATTCATCTGTAAGTACAATTATAATTTAAGTTTTGATCTTTTTATTCAATTGATAAACCCTAATTCGATTGTAAGGCTTAATTTGATTGTTACTATGTTATTCAGTTTTCTGGGAGGAAATGCCGATCATTTATTTGGTTGGATCCTGAAATCAACAACGAGTGGTACAAAATGATATTGTATGAAATACACTTGCATTTATCTGAAGATCAAAAACAATGTATCAATGCGTTGTTATACAGACAGAGAGTTGAAGAATGTGAAATTGAAGTGAAGAATATGCAGTTGGAGTTGAAGAAGACAACAGAAAACATGAATTTCTACAAAAAAAAATGTTGTTTATTTCTTGTATTCTTGTTGTTTGCGTTCTGGTTGAAACTGTACTAAAGCTTGTTTACAAGTTCTTTTGGTTGTTGATTCATGTTGTATCCGATGTATGATCTAATTGATTGAATGAAATGCACTAAGTTGTAGTACTTTTGTATTCTTGTTTGCTTTGTGTTTGAAACTAACTGCACTAAGTTGTCTTTTACATACATGTACAAAAGCACAAGTTGGCAATAATGCACCAAAAGCACAAGTTGGCATTACTTTACACATATACAACATAAATGTAGTACAAAAACACAAGTTTGCATTAGATTACACATACATGTACATCAAAAGTTGTGACCACTATTGACCAACATACATCAAAAGCATTAACTTACAAACATTAAATTACAAACCAAAAGCAAATGACAAACATCAAAAGCAGTGGTCACATAAGATTCTTTCAATCTTGCAAAGTAAAAGGTTTTGCAATCCATTTATATGTGACCAAAGCATTCAAATCAAACTGTCTAGTGCAAGTGTGTTCGTTGATCAAAGTTTTAATTTGGAAAGATTGTTCATTTTGCATCCATGATGCAAACAGCCTAAAAGGGCACCCCTCAGCTGGATTTGACCTGCAATTTTTTCGGTTGACCTTGTTAACTTTTGCTTTGTTAACCTTAGTCTTATTCTTTTCTTGTTCACTAGATTCTCCAGTTTGCTCAATTTTATCTTCCTTTTTGGTCCTCTTCATATGACCACTAGCACATACCCCACTACTAAGATCCCTCCCACATCTAACTAATACAAAGCTCCAGGTATTTCTCCTATACCAGAGCTGATAACCATTTGCTACACCATAGTTAGTGAGACTAAACTTAAGTTCTTCAGGATTAGCAAACCTCATACCTAAGATAGGTTCCATTTGATTCCATGGAATATTTGGATTATGAATAGGATACATTACACTAGATTTAACTTTGAATTCATCTTCAATCCCAACATCCTCAAGTTCATCCTCATTAAGTGTCTTATCTACACCATGGGGATCTTCTGCTATTTTCTCATTATCATCAGCACAACTTTTAAAACTACCACACTCATTGGAGAAGAATGGATCCCTTATCATATTAGGAAGATTAGGAATGATAACATTTTCTTCACCCTCAACATGAAGGTTTACTAGTTCTTCTACATCAGGCTCAACTGCAGGTAATCCATCCTCATCATCTGATTCATAATATGCCTTTTCCTTACCTTTACCTTTGCCTTTAATATCTTTCACATCATTCTTAACCTTATCAGACATATTCAACATCTTAATCACATCATAACCATGATGCTCAACATCTAAATCTATGCTACCATGTTTCTGACCTAAACTAACTAACTCATGTAGATGACCATCATGTTTCAAGTATCTTAAACCCTTTTTAAATCAATTTCAGGAACACAATAATAAAGGTGATCAGGTTTACAACTCACATAATCATGGATTAGGTTAAAAAATTGATTGAACGGCAACTTTGATATTTTTTCTCCTTCATCGATGGTATCTACATTGCCATCCAAATAATCGAAAGGATCGGGACAAAATGTGCCTTCATGGTGAAAGTTAATCGAAAATGAAGTCATTATGAAAATTACATAACAAATTAGGGTAAGATATTGCAGGTAATCGACTAATTAACTATGAAATCGACCTTAAGAAGTAACAATTACGTACCTTTCTTCTCCAATTTCGCAATTGATCTTCACATTAGGGTTAGGGTTTTTTGTTCGTACGAGAGAGTGAGTTTCAGTAATTTGGTAAATTGAATTAAATGGAATAAAACGGGTAAAAATAACAAAAAATAGATTAATTACGGGTATAGCCGGTTACTGGTTAAGTTTTGATTACATCAATACATATTTTGAAAGTATACAGGCTATAATGGTAATTTTTTGGGTACATGGACTACATCGGGACAAATAAGAAAGTATATAGTCCTTCAGTAGCCTTAACCCTATTGTTAAATAAAGATTTTGATATTATATATAGATTATACAAATTCTAAACGATAATATATATTTTACAACGTAATAAAATATAATGTTAGAAAATATTAACTTATATATAAAACGATTTGATTATATTTATTTTCTTGTATTAGAGATTTTAAATAATATTAATTAATATATTTTAATAAATAACGAGCAGACGATATAAAGAAGCAAATGACCAAAATACTCAAATGTATAAAGTACATTTCATGAAATATGAATTATTGGTGAATTAAGTCTAATCATTAATAAAGGTACTTGTTGCGAAACGTGAAGTACAAGTTTTCTAAGCGTACGAAACAACGTTTGAAAAATCGGAATCGGGACATTAGTCGAACATTAGCGTACAAGTCATTGGAACTAAAATTACAAGTTAACTATGCACGTAAATATAATATAATATTTAATTAATTATAAAAATTAAATATATATATATATATATATATATATATATATATATATATATATATATATATATATAAAATTCAAAATGGTGTCGGCACAAGAAACATCCAAATTGATGATGGAAGTGGCATTTTTATTTTTATTTTTAATTTACACGTTTTTTTATTTATTTATATATATAGATTAGAAAGATATAATTGTATATATCGGTACAATAATTAGATGGATGGACATGTAGATTGATGGAGATATATTTGGTCAAGTTTCAACTATATCTATATATTAGTCCGGTTGTTTTTGGGAAAGCAATACACACGCATAAGAATATCTATATTACTCCGTAACACATTTTTAATTTTTTTCTCTCTTCAGTCTCACAACACATATTTTCATATTTTTACTCTGTATAATTTATACTGTATTCCAATCTCATTCAGAGAAGAGCAAAAACAAAGAAATATTACTTCGTATCAGTTTTTATCAATTTCAAAATATTAGAAGTTATTTACTACAATAAGATATGTACGGGTGTTTTTAATTCGGGGTTTCAAACCGTTTTAAATTAAGGAAATTATGGGTATTGTTCGTGAGTCCAAGGCCAACCATGCATCTGTCCACTACGTTGCGTCTACATATTTTTCTACAATATTGAACCACAATATTGAAGAGTGAGTTTAAATGCTTTAAATATTTTTGGGCCGAGAATACATGCAATTTATTTTAAACGCAATGGACACAAGTACATACTAAATTCTACACTGAGTTTGAACCGAAAATCCCTTAGATTTGGTAACTAGTAACTGTCGGTTATAAGAACTGGTAGGCGCGAGTAGTTGTATATGGATCCATAGGGCGTGACTGAAATGTCCCGTTCTTATTGATTAAAAACGTTCCATATTAATTGATTTCGTTGCGAGGTTTTGACCTCTATATGAGACGTTTTTCAAAGACTGCATTCATTTTAAAACAAACCATAACCTTTATTTCATCAATAAAGGTTTAAAAAGCTTTACGTAGATTATCAAATAATGATAATCTAAAATATCCTGTTTACACACGACCATTACATAATGGTTTACAATACAAATATGTTACAACAAAATAAGTTTCTTGAATGCAGTTTTTACACAATATCATACAAGCATGGACTCCAAATCTCATCCTTATTTAAGTATGTGACAGCGGAAGCTCTTAATAATCACCTGAGAATAAACATGCTTAAAACGTCAACAAAAATGTTGGTGAGTTATAGGTTTAACCTATATATATCAAATCATAATAATAGACCACAAGATTTCATATTTCAATACACATCCCATACATAGAGATAAAAATCATTCATATGGTGAACACCTGGTAACCGACATTAACAAGATGCATATATAAGAATATCCCCATCATTCCGGGACACCCTTCGGATATGATATAAATTTCGAAGTACTAAAGCATCCGGTACTTTGGATGGGGTTTGTTAAGCCCAATAGATCTATCTTTAGGATTCGCGTCAATTAGGGTGTCTGTTCCCTAATTCTTAGATTACCAGACTTAATAAAAAGGGGCATATTCGATTTCGATAATTCAACCATAGAATGTAGTTTCACGTACTTGTGTCTATTTTGTAAATCATTTATAAAACCTGCATGTATTCTCATCCCAAAAATATTAGATTTTAAAAGTGGGACTATAACTCACTTTCACAGATTTTTACTTCGTCGGGAAGTAAGACTTGGCCACTGGTTGATTCACGAACCTATAACAATATATACATATATATCAAAGTATGTTCAAAATATATTTACAACACTTTTAATATATTTTGATGTTTTAAGTTTCTTAAGTCAGCTGTCCTCGTTAGTAACCTACAACTAGTTGTCCACAGTTAGATGTACAGAAATAAATCGATAAATATTATCTTGAATCAATCCACGACCCAGTGTATACGTATCTCAGTATTGATCACAACTCAAACTATATATATTTTGGAATCAACCTCAACCCTGTATAGCTAACTCCAACATTCACATATAGAGTGTCTATGGTTGTTCCGAAATATATATAGATGTGTCGACATGATACGTCGAAACATTGTATACGTGTCTATGGTATCTCAAGATTACATAATATACAATACAAGTTGATTAAGTTATGGTTGGAATAGATTTGTTACCAATTTTCACGTAGCTAAAATGAGAAAAATTATCCAATCTTGTTTTACCCATAACTTCTTCATTTTAAATCCGTTTTGAGTGAATCAAATTGCTATGGTTTCATATTGAACTCTATTTTATGAATTTAGACAGAAAAAGTATAGGTTTATAGTCGAAAAAATAAGTTACAAGTCGTTTTTGTAAAGGTAGTCATTTCAGTCGAAAGAACGACGTCTAGATGACCATTTTAGAAAACATACTTCCACTTTGAGTTTAACCATAATTTTTGGATATAGTTTCATGTTCATAATAAAAATCATTTTCTCAGAATAACAACTTTTAAATCAAAGTTTATCATAGTTTTTAATTAACTAACCCAAAACAGCCCGCGGTGTTACTACGACGGCGTAAATCCGGTTTTACGGTGTTTTTCGTGTTTTCAGGTTTTAAATCATTAAGTTAGCATATCATATAGATATAGAACATGTTTTTAGTTGATTTTAAAAGTCAAGTTAGAAGGATTAACTTTTGTTTGCGAACAAGTTTAGAATTAACTAAACTATGTTCTAGTGATTACAAGTTTAAACCTTCGAATAAGATAGCTTTATACGTATGAATCGAATGATGTTATGAACATCATTACTACCTTAATTTCCTTGGATAAACCTACTAGAAAAGAGAAAAATGGATCTAACTTCAACGGATCCTTGGATGGCTCGAAGTTCTTGAAGCAGAATCATGACACGAAAACAAGTTCAAGTAAGATCATCACTTGAAATAAGATTGTTATAGTTATAGAAATTGAACCAAAGTTTGAATATGATTATTACCTTGTATTAGAATGATAACCTACTGTAAGAAACAAAGATTTCTTGAGGTTGGATGATCACCTTACAAGATTGGAAGTGAGCTAGCAAACTTGAAAGTATTCTTGATTTTATGTAACTAGAACTTGTAGAATATATGAAGAACACTTAGAACTTGAAGATAGAACTTGAGAGAGATCAATTAGATGAAGAAAATTGAAGAATGAAAGTGTTTGTAGGTGTTTTTGGTCGTTGGTGTATGGATTAGATATAAAGGATATGTAATTTTGTTTTCATGTAAATAAGTCATGAATGATTACTCATATTTTTGTAATTTTATGAGATATTTCATGCTAGTTGCCAAATGATGGTTCCCACATGTGTTAGGTGACTCACATGGGCTGCTAAGATCTGATCATTGGAGTGTATATACCAATAGTACATACATCTAAAAGCTGTGTATTGTACGAGTACGAATACGGGTGCATACGAGTAGAATTGTTGATGAAACTGAACGAGGATGTAATTGTAAGCATTTTTGTTAAGTAGAAGTATTTTGATAAGTGTATTGAAGTCTTTCAAAAGTGTATAAATACATATTAAAACACTACATGTATATACATTTTAACTGAGTCGTTAAGTCATCGTTAGTCGTTACATGTAAGTGTTGTTTTTAAACCTTTAGGTTAACGGTCTTGTTAAATGTTGTTAACCCAATGTTTATAATATCAAATGAGATTTTAAATTATTATATTATCATTATATTATCATGTATGAATATCTCTTAATATGATATATATACATTAAATGTCTTTACAACGATAATCGTTACATATATGTCTCGTTTAAAAATCATTAAGTTAGTAGTCTTGTTTTTACATATGTAGTTCATTGTTAATATACTTAATGATATGTTTACTTATCATAGTATCATGTTAACTATATATATATATCCATATATATGTCATCATATAGTTTTTACAAGTTTTAACGTTCGTGAATCACCGGTCAACTTGGGTGGTCAATTGTCTATATGAAACATATTTCAATTAATCAAGTCTTAACAAGTTTGATTGCTTAACATGTTGGAAACATTTAATCATGTAAATATCAATCTCAATTAATATATATAAACATGAAAAAGTTCGGGTCACTACAGTGACATCCCTGTCCGTTCCAGGTATAGAGACCCTAGCCTGAACTATAAAGCGGACGTATACTATTTGAGTTTAGTACACGTTTGTTTACGTGTATTGTATATGTTAGTTGCATGTATGTTAAAACAGGGGTACTTATTATATATACGTTAAGTTTAGTTACCAGGGTGCTCAATTTCGTAGAATATTTTGATAAATGTTTTGGATGAAACAACTGAAATCTTGTGGTCCACCTTCATATACAGATTATGCGCAATATTAAAACTATGAACTCACCAACCTTTGTGTTGACACTTTTAGTATGTTTATTCTCAGGTCCCTAGAAGTCTTCCGCTGTTTACTTATACGTTATACAAGCTATGTGCATGGAGTCATACATGCTTTATTCGAGAAAACTTTGCATTCACAAAATCATCACCATGTATCTTATTTTGGCTGCATTGTTAACGGATGTATTATTGTAAACTATTATTTACGGTGATTGTCTATATGTAGAAATCATCAGATATTGAAAACCTTGGATTTAGATATTCATTTACGGTGTGCCTTTTCAAAAGAATAACGTATCATATAGATGTCAATACCTCGCAATGGAACTAGTGAATAACGTACTGCGTCAATAGCGATTTTGGCGGGTCGTCACAGTTAGCCAAGACAAAATTTAACGTTCCTTGTGATCTCAAACCATTCGTATCCCTATCGAGAACGGTGAACCCTTGATCGTTTATAGCAAAAAGAGTTGCACCGGGCTCAACCTCATTTCGTGCCTCAACGTTGAAAATATCTTTGTAAGGGTTGTTTTGCGATCCTAGCCCACGTTAAGAAAGTCAAGACCGATGAGAAGCATATCGACGATGTGCCAATTGTTAGTGAATTTTCCGATGTATTTCCTGAAGAATTTCCGAGTCTTCTACCTCATCGACCGGTTGAATTCCAAATCGATCTTATACCAGGAGCCGCATGTAGTGACCCGAACTTTTCCATGTTTATATATATATTAAATGAAATTGTTATTTACATGATTAAGTGTTTCCAACATGTTAAGCAATCAAACTTGTTAAGATTTGATTAATTGAAATAGGTTTCATATAGACAATTGACCACCCAAGTTGACCGGTGATTCACGAACGTTAAAACTTGTAAAAACTATACGATGACATATATATGGTTATATATATAGTTAACATGATTTTATTATAAGTATGTATCTCATTAGGTATTTTAATAATGAGTTATATACATAAAAATGAGACTATTAATTTAAGAAACTCGAAAACAATATATATAACGATTATCGTTATAACAACGTCTTACTAGGTACATATGAATCATATTAAGATATTGATACACTTGGTTAATTATGTTAAATGATAAGTAAATATATTATTAAGTGTATTAACAATGAAATACATATGTAAAAATAAGACTACTAACTTAATGATTTCGAAACGAGACATATATGTAACGATTATCGTTGTAACGACATTTAACTGTATATATATCATACTAAGATATATTATATATCATAATATCATGATAATATAACAATTTAACATCTCATTTGTTATAATAAACAATGGGTTAACACCATTCAACAAGATCGTTAACCTAAAGGTTTCAAAACAACATTTACATGTAACGACTAACGATGACTTAACGACCCAGTTAAAATGTATATACATGTAGTGTTTTAATATGTATTCATACACTTTTGAAATACTTCAAGACACTTATCAAAATACTTCTACTTAACAAAAATGCTTACAATTACATCCTCGTTCAGTTTCATCAACAATTCTACTCGTATGCACCCGTATTCGTACTCGTACAATACACAGCTTTTAGATGTATGTACTATTGGTATACACACTCCAATAATCAGCTTTTAGCAGCCCATGTGAGTCATCTAACACATGTGGGAACCATCATTTGGCAACTAGCATGAAATATCTCATAAAATTACAAAAATATGAGTAATCATTCATGACTTATTTACATGAAAACAAAATTACATATCCTTTATATCTAATCCATACACCAACGACCAAAAACACCTACAAACACTTTCATTCTTCAATTTTCTTCATCTAATTGATCTCTCTCAAGTTCTATCTTCAAGTTCTAGGTGTTCTTCATAAATTCCAAAAGTTCTAGTTTCATAAAATCAAGAATACTTCCAAGATTGCAAGTTTACTTCCAAGTTTTCTAAATCCATTCTAAGTAATCATCCAAGATCAAGAAACCTTTGTTACTTACAGTAGGTTATCTTTCTAATACAAGGTAATAATCATATTCAAACTTTAATTCAATTTCTATAACTATAACAATCTTATTTCGAGTGGAAATCTTACTTGAAATTGTTTTCGTGTCATGATTCTGCTTCAAGAACTTTAAAGCCATCCAAGGATCCTTTGAAGCTAGATCCATTTTTCTCATTTCCAGTAGGTTTATCCAAGGAACTTGAGGTAGTAATGATGTTCATAACATCATTCGATTCATACATATAAAGCTATCTTATTCGAAGGTTTAAACTTGTAATCACTAGAACATAGTTTAGTTAATTCTAAACTTGTTCTGTAAGACCCGAGTATTCGTAGTGTACATATGTGTATATAAGTGTATTGTGCGGTACTTGGATCGGGGTTTGGTTGTATATATTTTAAAAGGTAAAAGAAGCTGGACTGGGAGGGTTGCGCGCCGCGCGGCCTAGTGGCGCGCCGCGCCATCTGTCTGTGACAGAATCCTCTTTTCCTTTTAATTAGACAATTGGAGGGCATTTTGGTCAATTCACTTTGGAGCCCGAATTTAATACCTTGGATCAGTTTTGGAGCTTCATTCACTCCACTTCCAACAACCTTATCCTCTCAAATTCAATTTCTAGTGAGAGAGTGCATCCTTGAGTGAGAAAGCTTCATTAGAGCTTGAAGGAGGTTGAATCGGGTCTTGGTGCAAGTTCTAAAGTCATTCATCTAGTCGATAGCTACGTGGTAATTGTGTTGGTAAGTTATAAAACCCAATTTCCTACTTTAATTGCATTAGGGGTTAGGGTTTGGGTTATTAAGACTCATAAAACCCATTTGCTAGTAAATTAGGGGTTTCTTGGGGAATTTGGGTCATGAAGACTCAAGGATGACCAATTAGGGTTTTCAAAGTGTTAAATTAGATTATGAACCTAAATTGGTTAGTTTATGTACTAGAACACCTTAATGATATGTGAATGGGTGTTATTTGGGTTTGGATGACCCAAATGGGTGTGTTGACCTTGAAATGGGTCAAATGGGTCTTTAATGACCTAAGTGGCCTTGCATGTATGAAAACGAGTTAACTTCGTGGTTAAAAGTGTGTTAATACCTTAATTGGCTAAAGTTAGGGTTTTTGGTGAAGTTAACCCATTATTAGGGTTAAAGGTGCAAAATGGGTCGGGATTGCACTTAGGGTCAAAAGACTCTAGATTGTTAAGTGAGTTGCTTGACCGACTTGAGTTGTGAATTGATTATGTGCTAAAATGGAATAGGTACGTTACATTGACGTTGCAAGTGCGGTTATCTTACACGAAGACTTCGAGGTGAGTGGAATAATTATATGCGTATGTATATAATGTATCTATTTGTTGTAGCGTGAAATGTGTAGTGTCGAGGTGTTAAGACACCACGTTTCACGTGAAGAGTGTAGCGTCGAGGTGTTAAGATGCCACTCGAGTGTAGCATCGAGGTGTTAAGATGCCACCTAGGAGTGTAGTGTCGAGGTGTTAAGACACCACTCCGTAAAATAATGAGTGAAGCATCGAGGTGTTAAGATGCCACTCGGGGTGAAGTGCCGAGGTGTTAAGGTGCCACCCTAGGGGTTAGTGGTGCGAGGTGTTAAGTGCCCTAACGGATGTTATGAACACCGATGGCGTTTTCGCGAGCGCCGTTCCCTTGTACTATTGGTTAACCATGGCTATTTGTGTTGTAAGCATATTATATTATTCGAGTTATATTTATATGCGGTTGTTATGCTAGCTTGTGGTATTGGAGATTTATAGCTTGATATTGCGACGATAAGCTAATGTTGTTTGCTAGCATGTTTGCGGTTGTATAAGTGTATGCAAGTAGGTATAATTATATATGTATTCGTATAATTATTGCATTCACTAAGCCTTGCTTACCCTCTCGTTGTTTACCATTTTATAGGTTCGGTTTTGGACAAGGGTAAGGGCATCGTTTTGGACTAGAGATCCCGCTTGATGCTAGGGGACGCTTTTGGCTTTAGTAGCTCTTGGAGTTTGACCGATAGTTGGGTAGTTTAATCCCAAACGCCATGCTCATTGTGTAGTTTGGAACTTAAACTTTTTGGTGGTCAAAACTCGTGAATTGTATTAAACTCGTAAAACGGCCGATGTGGGTCCCGCTTGTAAAACTTTAATTTTATGTTTGAAACATGTTAGTTTTACATATTTGGTAGTATGGTAAAAAGCGTTTTGTCTAAAAGTGCCGGGAACTAGTCAATCTTTTCGCGGTTAAAAAGTCCCGGGGACAGCCAGGTATGGCGCGGCGCGCGGGCCATATGGCGCGGCGCGCCGATGGTCTGCAACAGAAATTTTTTTTTTATTTCGTATTTTCACAGGCTTTTGTCGGGTCTTGGTTTGGGTTGTTACAAGTGGTATCAGAGCATGGTCTAAGGGATTTAGGTGACTTGAGATAGGCGCCTAGACTTAGACTTTTTGTGTGCGCGTTTATGCGGGACTTGTAGGACTTTGGGTCGGATCGGGATTGGTTTGTGCATAGGTTTATGTAAACTAATCATGTGCTATTTGTTATGTATGTTTAGCGAGCATCGAGCGAGATGGACGTTGTACTAGCAAGTTAATGCGACGTGCTCGCGTAACAATGATTAGCTACCATTGTTACGGGTTCAAATCGTGTCAAACAAGCGATGTACGACGATTGTTGAGCAAGATGGGGTAGTGTGGTGTATATGTATATACTTATGTGTTAAATCCTTTTCGTCTCGTTGTTTAATCTATTCCGTCTTATAGAATGAAGATGAGAAACGGGCATGATATCAACGGCGGAGGTACTAGTGAAGAAGTCGAGTTTACGGCCAAGGTTGAGGCCATTTTGAAAAGGCATCATGAAGATTTTCTCGAGGACGTTAAGAAGATGCTCCTAGATACGATTGACGAGCAATTAGTCAATGTGGTAAAGGAGCAAGTTAAGGCCGTTCTTCGCGAAGATAATGTGGGAAGACGGGACTTTTTCTATAAGAATTTCAAGGACTCTCAACCTCCCTCTTTTGATGGTGAAAGAGATCCTCTTAAGAGCGCCCGTTGGATCTCCGATATGGAGGGGGCCTTCCGTACTTGTGAATGTCCTCTCGATAAGAGGACAAGGTACGGGTGTAGTATGTTGAGGGGCGATGCCAAGTTGTGGTGGGACGCAAAGCTCCAGGTTTATGGTGAAGAGCAATGCATGGAATTCACTTGGGATGAATTCAAGTCCGAATTTTTCAAGGAATACCGAACTTCGGCCGATCTTACTAGGCTTAAGGACGAGTTACGTTCCTTGAGGCAAGGGTCGATGGATTTGAACACTCTCAAATCCGTGTTTTTGTCCAAGACCCAATTTTGCCCGGAGTACGTCGGGAATGATAAGATGTTGAAGGAAGATTTCTATCGAACCTTGAACGACAACTATCAAGATAAGATTAGTGTGAACGTAGTGAAAAGCTTTGATGAGTTGTTTGACATGGCCAAAGGTTTCGAGTCGCTCATCTTAAGAAAGAGTGGTTTTACTTTTGGCAAGAGAAAAAGTGAAGGTTCGAACTATTCAAACTTTTCGAACAAAAAGAACAAGAGAAGTTCCGAAAGTGTCAATAGCGTGAGGAAGGGCGTTTCCGGTGGTTTTACTTTTACGTGCTATAATTGTGGGCAAGCGGGTCATATGGCTCGTGATTGTCCAAAACCATCTTCCGGAAACAAGCTCACTTGTTTTAATTGCGGTAAAGAAGGACATAAGAAGCCGGAGTGTCCCGATTTGCGCAACGATAATGTTAAGCGTTTAGAGAAGGCGGCGGGTACGGCTAGGGGTCGCAACTATTTGATGACCAATGATGAAGCCAAACAATCGCGCGAAGTTGTCTCAGGTACTTACATGGTTAATGTTAATCCGGCAAGGATTCTTTTCGATAGCGGTGCAAATTTGTCGTTTGTGTCTCCTAAATTTGTACCTAAACTTAATAGACCGTTAGCTAAGTTAAGTCGTCCGATAGAAGTCGAAATAGCGGACGGCAAGACGGTGCTAGTGGTTGATGTGTGTGAAAATTGTGATGTTGTTTTTGGTGCTGAAACCTTTAAAATTGATCTTATTCCAATGACCTTGGGCGACTTTGATATTGTCATTGGTATGGATTGGCTCGATCATTATAGAGCCGATATTGCATGCCATGATAAGTTTATTCGTGTGAAGACCCTAAGTGGGGGAGAGTTAATTATTCATGGTGATAAGCGAAGGAGACCGGTGCCGATATGCACTTTTGCACGGGCACGTCGTTTTGTTGTTACCGGTGGCATGGCTTTCCTTGCTCATGTTGTTGATACTCGCAATGAGCCACCACCTATTCGTGAAATTCCGGTTGTTAGTGAATTCGAAGACGTCTTTCCGGACGAATTACCGGGTGTTCCGGCGGAAAGACAAGTTGAGTTTCGTATTGAGTTGGTTCCGGGAGCTACTCCCATTGCTAAAACTCCTTATCGTTTAGCACCGACGGAAATGCATGAGTTGTTAAATCAAACCCAAGAGTTGCTCGAGAAGGGTTTTATTCGACCGAGTGCTTCGCCATGGGGCGCTCCGGTGTTATTTGTGAAGAAGAAAGATGGTAGTATGCGTATGTGCATTGATTACCGTGAGTTGAATAAAGTGACGATCAAGAATCGTTATCCGTTACCTAGGATCGACGATTTGTTTGATCAACTCCAAGGTGCAACGTACTTCTCTAAAATCGACCTACGGTCCGGCTATCACCAAATGCGGGTCTGTGAGGAAGATATTGAGAAAACGGCTTTTCGAACGCGTTATGGGCATTTTGAGTTTGTGGTAATGCCTTTTGGTCTTACGAATGCACCGGCGGCATTCATGGATCTTATGAACCTAGTGTGCCAACCTATGTTGGACAAGTCGGTAATAGTGTTCATTGACGACATACTAGTCTACTCGAAAAGTATGAACGAACATGAACATCATTTGCGTGAAGTATTGAAGACGCTACGAAAGGAGAAGTTGTATGCAAAGTTCTCCAAATGTGAATTTTGGCTAAGGGAAGTTCAATTCCTTGGTCATATCGTGAACGAAAACGGTATTCCAGTAGATCCGGGGAAGATCGAAACGGTGAAGAGTTGGGGACGACCGACTACGCCTACGAAAATCCGAAGTTTTCTCGGATTGGCCGGTTATTATCGTCGGTTTATCCAAGACTTTTCTAAGATTGCTTCTCCATTGACGAAGTTGACAAGAAATAATGCTAGGTTCAATTGGGAGAACGAGCAAGAAATTGCTTTTCAATTGTTAAAAGAGAAGTTGTGTCAAGCTCCGGTGTTAGTGTTGCCGGAAGGTGTTGAAGACATGGTGGTTTATTGTGATGCTTCCTTAAATGGTCTCGGGTGTGTTCTAATGCAAAGAGGTAAGGTCATCGCTTATGCCTCTCGACAATTAAAGGAACATGAAACGAGGTATCCGACTCATGATCTTGAGTTAGCGGCGGTAGTGCATGCGTTGAAAATTTGACGCCATTACTTGTATGGTGTCAAGTGTACGATTTATTCGGATCATAAGAGTTTGAAACATCTCTTTAATCAACGAGATTTGAATTATCGCCAACGTAGGTGGATGGATGTGGTGAAAGACTACGATTATGAAATACTTTATCATCCGGGTAAGGCGAATGTGGTCGCGGATGCGTTGAGTCGAAAGAGTCAACATCCGGCGATAAAAGTGGGGTCGTTACGTTTGATTATTACCAACGATTTTCTTGAAAAGCTTGGTGAGATTCAAATAGAGGCTTATGTTCACAACAAGCATACGGAGCGAATCGTGGGCCAATCAGAGTTTATTACTATGGGTCCGCGTGGGTTGTTGTCCTTTCAAGGAAGGGTGTGGGTGCCTAAGATAGGTGATTACTGACGGGTGCTACTTGATGAAGCACATAAGTCAAAATATTCCATTCATCCGGGCGTGACGAAAATGTACCTTGACTTGAAGAAAGATTATTGGTGGCCGGGCATGAAGCGTGATGTTGTGAAGTATGTTGAGCAATGCGTCACGTGTTTGCAAGTAAAAGCCGAACACCAAAAACCGTATGGTAAATTACAGCCGTTAGAAATCCCGAAATGGAAATGGGAGCACATTACCATGGATTTCATTACAAAGTTACCTAAAACGGTGAGAACCCAATTCGATTCGATTTGGGTTATAGTTGACCGATTGACAAAAAGCGCTTTGTTTCTTCCCATTAAAGAAGCGATATCGTCGGAGACCTTGGCTAAGTTGTTTATCAAGGAAGTGGTCGCTCGTCATGGGGTTCCTATATCTATTATTTCGGATCGAGATACCCGTTTTACATCTCGGTTTTGGGAAAAGTTTCATGAAGATATGGGTACGAAATTGAAGTTGAGCACGGCGTATCATCCTCAAACGGACGGTCAAACCGAACGTACGAACCAAACTCTAGAAGATATGTTACGGGCGTGCATTATTGATTTTGGTGGTAGTTGGGACGAGCATTTGCCTTTGGTGGAATTCTCGTACAATAATAGTTATCATACTAGTATCGGGATGCCACCGTATGAGATGCTCTATGGGCGTAGATGTCGAACTCCCGTTTGTTGGGGAGAAGTGGGTCAACGAGAGATCGGGAGTACCGATTTAGTTTTGGAGACGAACAACAAGATTGATATTATTCGGGAACATTTGAAGAAGGCTCAAGATAGGCAAAAGTCGTATGCCGACAAACGTAGGCGAACGATCGAATTTCAAGAAGGCGACATGGTGGTGCTTAAAGTTTCGCCATGGAAGGGTATTATTCGATTTCGAAAACGGGGAAAGTTAGCTCCTCGGTTTATTGGGCCATTCAAGGTTTTAGCTCGTGTTGGTGAAGTTGCATATCGATTGGAATTACCCGAAGAGCTTGCAGGGATCCATAATACATTTCATGTTTCCCACATCCGTAAGTGTCTTGCGGATGATTCCTCATGGATGCCTTTAGACGAGATCGAGCTAAACAACAAGTTAGAATATGTCGAAGAACCGATTGCTATCCTTGACGAGAAGGTGAAAATGTTGAGAAATAAAGAGGTGAAAACTTTCAAGGTTCAATGGCGACGAAGTAAAGGTTTCGAGTTCACTTGGGAACCCGAAGAGTTCGTGTTGGTTTATCTTCCCTCGTGTCATGCGGCTTGGATTGTGAGGACGCAATCCGAATAAGTGGGGGAGAGTTGTAAGACCCGAGTATTCGTAGTGTACATATGTGTATATAAGTGTATTGTGCGGTACTTGGATCGGGGTTTGGTTGTATATATTTTAAAAGGCAAAAGAAGCTGGACTGGGAGGGTTGCGCGCCGCGCGGCCTAGTAGCGCGCCGCGCCATCTGTCTGTGACAGAATCCTCTTTTCCTTTTAATTAGACAATTGGAGGGCATTTTGGTCAATTCACTTTGGAGCCCGAATTTAATACCTTGGATCAGTTTTGGAGCTTCATTCACTCCACTTCCAACAACCTTATCCTCTCAAATTCAATTTCTAGTGAGAGAGTGCATCCTTGAGTGAGAAAGCTTCATTAGAGCTTGAAGGAGGTTGAATCGGGTCTTGGTGCAAGTTCTAAAGTCATTCATCTAGTCGATAGCTACGTGGTGATTGTGTTGGTAAGTTATAAAACCCAATTTCCTACTTTAATTGCATTAGGGGTTAGGGTTTGGGTTATTAAGACTCATAAAACCCATTTGCTAGTAAATTAGGGGTTTCTTGGGGAATTTGGGTCATGAAGACTCAAGGATGACCAATTAGGGTTTTCAAAGTGTTAAATTAGATTATGAACCTAAATTGGTTAGTTTATGTACTAGAACACCTTAATGATATGTGAATGGGTGTTATTTGGGTTTGGATGACCCAAATGGGTGTGTTGACCTTGAAATGGGTCAAATGGGTCTTTAATGACCTAAGTGGCCTTGCATGTATGAAAACGAGTTAACTTCGTGGTTAAAAGTGTGTTAATACCTTAATTGGCTAAAGTTAGGGTTTTTGGTGAAGTTAACCCATTATTAGGGTTAAAGGTGCAAAATGGGTCGGGATTGCACTTAGGGTCAAAAGACTCTAGATTGTTAAGTGAGTTGCTTGACCGACTTGAGTTGTGAATTGATTATGTGCTAAAATGGAATAGGTACGTTACATTGACGTTGCAAGTGCGGTTATCTTACACGAAGACTTCGAGGTGAGTGGAATAATTATATGCGTATGTATATAATGTATCTATTTGTTGTAGCGTGAAATGTGTAGTGTCGAGGTGTTAAGACACCACGTTTCACGTGAAGAGTGTAGCGTCGAGGTGTTAAGATGCCACTCGGGTGTAGCATCGAGGTGTTAAGATGCCACCTAGGAGTGTAGTGTCGAGGTGTTAAGACACCACTCCGTAAAATAATGAGTGAAGCATCGAGGTGTTAAGATGCCACTCGGGGTGAAGTGCCGAGGTGTTAAGGTGCCACCCTAGGGGTTAGTGGTGCGAGGTGTTAAGTGCCCTAACGGATGTTATGAACACCGATGGCGTTTTCGCGAGCGCCGTTCCCTTGTACTATTGGTTAACCATGGTTATTTGTGTTGTAAGCATATTATATTATTCGAGTTATATTTATATGCGGTTGTTATGCTAGCTTGTGGTATTGGAGATTTATAGCTTGATATTGCGACGATAAGCTAATGTTGTTTGCTAGCATGTTTGCGGTTGTGTAAGTGTATGCAAGTAGGTATAATTATATATGTATTCGTATAATTATTGCATTCACTAAGCCTTGCTTACCCTCTTGTTGTTTACCATTTTATAGGTTCGGTTTTGGATAAGGGTAAGGGCATCGTTTTGGACTAGAGATCCCGCTTGATGCTAGGGGACGCTTTTGGCTTTAGTAGCTCTTGGAGTTTGACCGATAGTTGGGTAGTTTAATCCCAAACGCCATGCTCATTGTGTAGTTTGGAACTTAAACTTTTTGGTGGTCAAAACTCGTGAATTGTATTAAACTCGTAAAACGGCCGATGTGGGCCCCGCTTGTAAAACTTTAATTTTATGTTTGAAACATGTTAGTTTTACATATTTGGTAGTATGGTAAAAAGCGTTTTGTCTAAAAGTACCGGGAACTAGTCAATCTTTTCGCGGTTAAAAAGTCCCGGGGACAGCCAGGTATGGCGCGGCGCGCGGGCCATATGGCGCGGCACGCCGATGGTCTGCAACAGAAATTTTTTTTTTATTTCGTATTTTCACAGGCTTTTGTCGGGTGTTGGTTTGGGTTGTTACATGTTCGCAAATAAAAGTTAATCCTTCTAACTTGACTTTTAAAATCAACTAAACACATGTTCTATATCTATATGATATGCTAACTTAATGATTTAAAACCTGGAAACACGAAAAACACCGTAAAACCGGATTTACGCCGTCGTAGTAACACCGCGGGCTGTTTTGGGTTAGTTAATTAAAAACTATGATAAACTTTGATTTAAAAGTTGTTATTCTGGGAAAATGATTTTTATTATGAACATGAAACTATATCCAAAAATTATGGTTAAACTCAAAGTGGAAGTATGTTTTCTAAAATGGTCATCTAGACGTCGTTCTTTCGACTTAAATGACTACCTTTACAAAAATGACTTGTAACTTATTTTTCTGACTATAAACCTATACATTTTCTGTTTAGATTCATAAAATAGAGTTCAATATGAAACCATAGCAATTTAATTCACTCAAAACGGATTTAAAATGAAGAAGTTATGGGTAAAACAAGATTGGATAATTTTTCTCATTTTAGCTACGTGAAAATTGGTAACAAATCTATTCCAACCATAACTTAATCAACTTGTATTGTATATTATGTAATCTTGATATACCATAGACACGTATACAATGTTTCGACACACATCTATATATATTTCGGAACAACCATAGACACTCTATATGTGAATGTTGGAGTTAGCTATACAGGGTTGAGGTTGATTCCAAAATATATATAGTTTGAGTTGTGATCAATACTGAGATACGTATACACTGGGTCGTGGATTGATTAAAGATAATATTTGTCGATTTATTTCTATACATCTAACTATGGACAACTAGTTGTAGGTTACTAACGAGGACAACTGACTTAATAAACTTAAAACATCAAAATATATTAAAAGTGTTGTAAATATATTTTGAACATACTTTGATATATATGTATATATTGTTATAGGTTCGTGAATCAACCAGTGGCCAAGTCTTACTTCCCGACGAAGTAAAAATCTGTGAAAGTGAGTTATAGTCCCACTTTTAAAATCTAATATTTTTGGGATGATAATACATGCAGGTTTTATAAATGATTTACAAAATAGACACAAGTACGTGAAACTACATTCTATGGTTGAATTATCGAAATCGAATATGCCCCTTTTTATTAAGTCTGGTAATCTAAGAATTAGGGAACAGACAACCTAATTGACGCGAATCCTAAAGATAGATCTATTGGGCCTAACAAACCCCATCCAAAGTACCGGATGATTTAGTACTTCGAAATTTATATCATATCCGAAGGGTGTCCCAGATTGATGGGGATATTCTTATATATGCATCTTGTTAATGTCGGTTACCAGGTGTTCAACATATGAATGATTTTTATCTCTATGTATGGGATATGTATTGAAATATGAAATCTTGTGGTCTATTGTTACGATTTGATATATATAGGTTAAACCTATAACTCACCAACATTTTTGTTGACGTTTAAAACATGTTTATTCTCAGGTGAATACTAAGAGCTTCCGCTGTTGCATACTAAAATAAGGACAAGATTTGGAGTCCATGTTTGTATGATATTGTGTAAAAACTGCATTCAAGAAACTGATTTCGATGTAACATATTTGTATTGTAAACCATTATGTAATGGTCGTGTGTAAACAGGATATTTTAGATTATCATTATTTGATAATCTACGTAAAGCTTTTTAAACCTTTATTTATGAAATAAATGTTATGGTTTGTTTTAAAAATGAATGCAGTCTTTGAAAAACGTCTCATATAGAGGTCAAAACCTCGCAACGAAATCAATTAATATGGAACGTTTTTAATCAATAAGAACGGGACGTTTCAGTTGGTATCCGAGCATTGGTCTTAGAGAACCAGAAAATTTGCATTAGTGTGTCTTATCGAGTTTGTTAGGATGCATTAGTGAGTCTGGACTTCGACCGTGTTTTCTTTAAAAATGATTGCTTAACATTTTTGTTGGAAACTATATATTATTAACATGTATATATTATGTGATATATTAATCTCTTAACATGTTTGATATTGTGTGATAGATGTCTACCTCTAGCACAAATCCCATTGACTCACCTAATAATAACGAAGAGTCAAATATATATTGGACTGATTCACAAGTTCCCGAAGAAGAACCGGAAGAAGAATCAGAACCGGAAGAAGAATCAGAACCGGAAGAGGAGGAACCGGAGGAGGAAATAGAACCGGTGGGGGAAATAATAAAACGGTTAAGTAAAAGAAAATCCTCAACCAACCGACCAAGGTTAATTATGGTCAATGGTGTTTCCGCCAAGGAAGCAAAATATTGGGAGGATTACCAATTCTCCGATGAATCAGATTCCGACGAGAATTCCGATGATGTTATAGAAATTACCCCAACTGAATTTAAAAAGGCAAAAGAAAATAATAAGGGAAAGGGCATAAAAATAGAAAAATCTAATTCCAACCCCGATGAACTTTATATGTATCGTCAACCCCCGAAGCCCTTAAGTTATAACAATGACCCGGGAACCTCTAAACCACCAGGTTTTTCTAAACCGTTGTGGAAAACGACAGCTCGTATTAGGGGAACATCATATATCCCTAGAAACTTGGCAAAACGAACCAAAACCGAAGTAGAAGAAACGAGCGAGTCGGAATAAGATAGTTGTATTCGTATGGTGTAATATATGTAATATAGTGTGCTTATGCTTTATGATATATGTAAAAATTGCTTGTATTAATAAGTATTTTTTTTATGAATCTAACTCTTGTCTATTTTACAGTATAAAAACACAAAATGGATAGACAACCCAATATTTTAAGAGACCTACCCGGAGACATGATTGATGAAATCTTGTCTAGAGTCGGTCAGAATTCTTCGGCACAACTATTTACGGCGAAATCAGTTTGTAAGACATTCGAAGAACGTTCCAAGAATGTCTTGGTTTATAAGAGACTTTCGTTTGAAAGATGGGGGATATCACATTGGAAAACCCATAAGTTACGATGTGTTTACTTTGACGCATATATTGCGGGGAACCCAAATGCTATTTTACTCAACGGGTTAAGAAATTATTTTGACTCAATGTATCCGAATATAGGACTTCATGATTTAGAAAAAGCGGCTAACATGCAACATAAAGAAGCATGCTATGCTTACGGGTTAGTAATGTTCGCTTCTCACCAAAGTGAGAAAAAGAACATCGGGCTACAACTATTAAACAAAACGTTCCCACAAGTGACGGAGTCGGTAATTGGGGTAAGAAATGAGGTTTTTAGGTTATTACGAGACTGTTGGTCATTACGTAACCCTCGTCCCTTTGACGATGTTACAACACGCTGTCTTATCAACGTCCATAACAGTTATGTTCCACAAGACCAAGGATGGGAAGTAGTCCTAGTAAAACCAGAATGCATGACTTGTTTCTGGACGTATGAATTACGTGTCTTTATTGCCTTTGCTGAACGACTTGTGTTCTAGCTAGAATTATCTTCACAACTATCTTGTATCAAAGTTATTGTGTGCTATATTTCATGCTTTATGTAAAATAAGCGATATTGTAAGTTTGTAAAATATTGTATAAAAGTTTGAACGCGAAATATTATTATAATCAGTTTTTCATATAGAATTGTAGTAGTTGAATTGTATATTAGCTACTAAGTATGAGCTTAATGGGTAGGTACTACCCGAATTTAAACTTATAAAACGCTAATATGAAGAAAAAGCTTTTATAAATGAGTTCATATTATGCTACGAAATACTATTAACTACTCTAATATTCTGTATGATTAACTTGTTCCATTTGACTATTTTGAAGGAAATGGCACCGACTACTCGACACACCGTGAATATGAATAAAGAGGAATTCCGTACTTTTCTAGCTTCAAACATAGCCGCAGTAAAGGCTGTGCTACATACCAACAATAACCTTGGATTTAGCAGTACAGAAAATCGTGTAGGATGCACCTACAAAGAATTCACTGCCTGCAAACCTTTGGAATTTGATGGAACCGAAGGACCGATCGGATTGAAACGGTGGACCGAGAAGGTCGAATCGGTGTTTGCCATAAGTAAGTGTACTGAAGAGGACAAAGTAAAGTACGCTACGCATACCTTCACAGGTTCTGCGTTAACATGGTGGAATACCTATCTAGAGCAAGTGGGACAAGATGATGCGTACGCACTACCGTGGTCAGCATTCGAGCACTTGATGAACGAGAAGTACCGTCCCAGAACCGAGGTCAATAAGCTCAAGAAAGAACTTAGAGGGTTACGAACCTAAGTATTTGATATTACCACATATGAAAGACGATTCACAGAATTGTGCCTATTGTGTCCGGGAGCGTTCGAAGATGAGGAAGAGAAGATCGACGCATTTGTGAAAGGATTACCGGAAAGAATCCAAGAAGATATAAGTTCACACGAGCCCGCCTCCATACAACAGGCATGTAGAATGGCTCATAAACTAGTGAACCAGATTGAGGAAAGAGTTAAAGAACAGACAGCTAAAGAGGCCAATGTGAAGCAAGTCAAAAGAAAGTGGGAGGAAAACGGTGATAAGAATCACCAATACAACAACAACAGCAATTACAATAATAATCGCAACAATTATCCCAACAATCGCAACATCAATCGCAACTACAACAAATGGCCCAACAACAACAACAACAACAACAACAACAACAACAGCAACTACAACAATCATCCCAACAACAATAACAACCGCAACAACAACAACAATCAGAAGCAGCTATGCCAAAGGTGTGAAAAGTATCACTCGGGGTTCTGCACCAAATTCTGCAACAAGTGTAAAAGAAATGGTCATAGCGCGGCGAAGTGTGAGGTCTACGAACCAGGGGTTAATAGAACGAAAGGAACAAATGGTGTCGGAACGAGTAATGGCGGAGCAAGTAGTGTCGGAGCAAGTTATGCCAATGTAGTTTGTTATAAATGTGAAAAACCGGGCCACATTATTAGAAATTGCCCGAACCAGGAGAACACGAATGGACAAGGCCGCGGAAGAGTTTTCAATATTAATGCGGCAGAGGCACAGGAAGACCCGGAGCTTGTTACGGGTACGTTTCTTATTGACAATAAATCTGCTTACGTTTTATTTGATTCGGGTGCGGATAGAAGCTATATGAGTAGAGATTTTTGTGCTAAATTAAGTTGTCCATTGACGCCATTGGATAGTAAATTTTTACTCGAATTAGCAAACGGTAAATTAATTTCAGCAGATAATATATGCCGGAATCGAGAAATTAAACTGGGTAGCGAAATATTTAAGATTGATTTGATACCAGTAGAGTTAGAGAGTTTTGATGTAATAGTTGGCATGGACTGGCTGAAGAAGGTGAAAGCAGAGATCGTATGTTATAAAAATGCAATTCGCATTATACGAGAAGAAGGAGAACCCTTAATGGTGTACGGAGAAAAGGGCAACATGAAGCTATATCTTATTAGTAATTTGAAGGTACAAAAACTAATAAGGAAAGGTTGCTATGCAGTTCTAGCACACGTCGAGAAAGTACAAACTGAAGAAAAGAGCATCAATGATGTTTCCGTCACAAAAGAATTTCCCGATGTATTTCCGAAAGAATTACCGGGACTACCCCACATCGATCCGTTGAATTTCAAATAGATCTTGTACCAGGAGCTGCACCAATAGCTCGTGCTCCTTACAGACTCGCACCCAGTGAGATGAAAGAACTGCAAAGCCAACTGTAAGAACTATTAGAACGTGGTTTCATTCGACCAAGCACATCACCATGGGGAGCTCCTGTTTTGTTTGTCAAGAAGAAGGATGGTACATTTAGGTTGTGTATTGACTACAGAGAGTTGAACAAACTTACCATCAAAAACCGTTATCCACTGCCTAGAATTGACGACTTATTTGATCAACTACAAGGCTCGTTGGTTTATTCGAAGATCGATTTACGTTCTGGATATCATCAAATGCGAGTAAAGGAGGATGATATTCCAAAAACTGCTTTTAGGACGCGTTATGGTCATTACGAGTTTATGGTTATGCCGTTTAGATTGACTAACGTACCAGCTGTGTTCATGGACCTTATGAACCGAGTGTGTGGGGCATATCTTGACAATTTTGTCATTGTTTTCATCGATGACATACTTATTTACTCAAAGAATGATCAAGAGCACGAAGAACATTTGAGAAAAGTGCTAGAAGTATTGAGGAAAGAAAAACTGTACGCTAAGTTTTCAAAGTGTGCATTTTGGTTGGAAGAAGTTCAATTCCTCGGTCACATAGTGAACAAAGAAGGTATCCAGGTGGACCCAGCAAAGATCGAAACCGTTGAAAAGTGGGAAACCCCAAAAACTCCGAAGCATATACGTCAATTTTTAGGATTGGCTGGTTACTACAGAAGATTCATCCAAGATTTCTCCAAAATAGCAAAACCCTTGACTGCATTAACGCATAAAGGGAAGAAATTTGAATGGAAGGATGAACAAGAGAAGGCGTTTCAATTATTGAAGAAAAAGCTAACTACGGCACCTATATTGTCATTGCCTGAAGGGAATGATGATTTTGTGATTTATTGTGACGCATCAAAGCAAGGTCTCGGTTGTGTATTAATGCAACGGACGAAGGTGATTGCTTATACGTCTAGACAATTGAAGATTCACGAGCAAAATTATACGACGCATGATTTGGAATTAGGCGCGGTTGTTTTTGCATTAAAGACTTGAAGGCACTACTTATATGGGGTCAAAAGTATTATATATACCGACCACAAAAGTCTTCAACACATATTTAATCAGAAACAACTGAATATGAGGCAGCGTAGGTGGATTGAATTGTTGAATGATTACGACTTTGAGATTCGTTACCACCCGGGGAAGGCAAATGTGGTAGCCGACACCTTGAGCAGAAAGGACAGAGAACCCATTCGAGTAAAATCTATGAATATAATGATTCACACTAACCTTACTACTCAAATAAAGGAGGCGCAATAAGGAGTTTTAAAAGAGGGAAATTTAAAGGATGAAATATCCAAAGGATCGGAGAAGCATCTTAATATTCGGGAAGACGGAACCCGGTATAGGGCTAAAAGAATTTGGGTACCAAAATTTGGAGATATGAGAGAAATGGTACTTAGAGAAGCTCATAAAACCAGATACTCAATACATCCTGGAACGGGGAAGATGTACAAGGATCTCAAGAAACATTTTTGGTGGCCGGGTATGAAAGCTGATGTTGCTAAATACGTAGGAGAATGTTTGACGTGTTCTAAGGTCAAAGCTGAGCATCAGAAACCATCAGGTCTACTTCAACAACCCGAAATCCCGGAATGGAAATGGGAAAACATTACCATGGATTTCATCACTAAATTGCCAAGGACTGCAAGTGGTTTTGATACTATTTGGGTAATAGTTGATCGTCTCACCAAATCAGCACACTTCCTGCCAATAAGAGAAGATGACAAGATGGAGAAGTTAGCACGACTGTATTTGAAGGAAGTCGTCTCCAGACATGGAATACCAATCTCTATTATCTCTGATAGGGATGGCAGATTTATTTCAAGATTCTGGCAGACATTACAGCAAGCATTAGGAACTCGTCTAGACATGAGTACTGCCTATCATCCACAAACTAATGGGCAGAGCGAAAGGACGATACAAATGCTTGAATACATGCTACAAGCATGTGTTATTGATTTTGGAAACAGTTGGGATCGACACCTACCGTTAGCAGAATTTTCCTACAACAACAGTTATCATTCTAGTATTGAGATGGCGCCGTTTGAGGCACTTTATGGTAGAAAGTGCAGGTCTCCAATTTGTTGGAATGAAGTGGGGGATAGACAGATTACGGGTCCGGAGATAATACAAGAAACTACCGAGAAAATCATCCAAATTCAACAAAGATTGAAAACCGCCCAGAGTCGACAAAAGAGCTACGCGGACAGTAAAAGAAAAGATATAGAGTTTGAAATTGGAGAAATGGTCATGCTTAAGGTTTCACATTGGAAAGGCGTTGTTCGATTTGGTAAACGGGGGAAACTAAATCCAAGGTACATTGGACCATTAAAGATTATAGATCGTGTCGGACCAGTAGCTTACCAACTGGAGCTACCTCAACAACTCGCGGCTGTACATAACACTTTCCACGTCTCAAATTTGAAGAAATGTTTTGCTAAAGAAGATCTCACTATTCTGTTGGACGAAATCCAAATCAATGAAAAACTTCAATTCATTGAAGAACCCGTCGAAATAATGGATCATGAGGTTAAGAGACTTAAACAAAACAAGATACCTATTGTTAAGGTTCGATGGAATGCTCGTAGAGGACCCGAGTTCACCTGAGAGCGTGAAGATCAGATGAAGAAGAAATACCCGCATTTATTTCCAGAAGATACGTCAACACCTCCAACTGCTTAAAATTTCAGGACGAAATTTATTTAACGGGTAGGTACTGTAGTGACCCGAACTTTTCCATGTTTATATATATATTAAATGAAATTTTTATTTACATGATTAAGTGTTTCCAACATGTTAAGCAATCAAACTTGTTAAGATTTGATTAATTGAAATAGGTTTCATATAGACAATTGACCACCCAAGTTGACCGGTGATTCACGAACGTTAAAACTTGTAAAAACTATACGATGACATATATATGGTTATATATATAGTTAACATGATTTTATTATAAGTATGTATCTCATTAGGTATTTTAATAATGAGTTATATACATAAAAATGAGACTATTAATTTAAGAAACTCGAAAACGATATATATAACGATTATCATTATAACAACGTCTTACTAGGTACATATGAATCATATTAAGATATTGATACACTTGGTTAATTATGTTAAATGATAAGTAAATATATTATTAAGTGTATTAACAATGAAATACATATGTAAAAATAAGACTACTAACTTAATGATTTCGAAACGAGACATATATGTAACGATTATCGTTGTAACGACATTTAACTGTATATATATATCATACTAAGATATATTATATATCATAATATCATGATAATATAAAAATTTAACATCTCATTTGTTATAATAAACAATGGGTTAACAACATTCAACAAGATCGTTAACCTAAAGGTTTCAAAACAACATTTACATGTAACGACTAACGATGACTTAACGACTCCGTTAAAATATATATACATGTAGTGTTTTAATATGTATTCATAAACTTTTGAAAGACTTCAATACACTTATCAAAATACTTCTACTTAACAAAAATGCTTACAATTACATCCTCGTTCAGTTTCATCAACAATTCTACTCGTATGCACCCGTATTCGTACTCGTACAATACACAGCTTTTAGATGTATGTACTATTGGTATATACACTCCAATGATCAGCTCTTAGCAGCCCATGTGAGTCACCTAACACATGTGGGAACCATCATTTGGCAACTAGCATGAAATATCTCATAAAATTACAAAAATATGAGTAATCATTCATGACTTATTTACATGAAAACAAAATTACATATCCTTTATATCTAATCCATACACCAACGACCAAAAACACCTACAAACACTTTCATTCTTCAATTTTATTCATCTAATTGATCTCTCTCAAGTTCTATCTTCAAGTTCTAAGTGTTCTTCATAAATTCCAAAAGTTCTAGTTTCATAAAATCAAGAATACTTCCAAGATTGCAAGTTTACTTCCAAGTTTTCTAAATCCATTCCAAGTAATCATCCAAGATCAAGAAACCTTTGTTACTTACAGTAGGTTATCTTTCTAATACAAGGTAATAATCATATTAAAACTTTAATTCAATTTCTATAACTATAACAATCTTATTTCGAGTGGAAATCTTACTTGAAATTGTTTTCGTGTCATGATTCTGCTTCAAGAACTTTCAAGCCATCCAAGGATCCTTTGAAGCTAGATCCATTTTTTTCATTTCCAGTAGGTTTATCCAAGGAACTTGAGGTAGTAATGATGTTCATAACATCATTCGATTCATACATATAAAGCTATCTTATTCGAAGGTTTAAACTTGTAATCACTAGAACATAGTTTAGTTAATTCTAAACTTGTTCGCAAATAAAAGTTAATCCTTATAACTTGACTTTTAAAATCAAATAAACACATTTTATATATCTATATGATATGCTAACTTAATGATTTAAAACCTGGAAACACGAAAAATACCGTAAAACCGGATTTACGCCGTCGTAGTAACACCGCGGGCTGTTTTGGGTTAGTTAATTAAAAACTATGATAAACTTTGATTTAAAAGTTGTTATTCTTTGAAAATGATTTTTATTATTAACATGAAACTATATCCAAAAATTATGGTTAAACTCAAAGTGGAAGTATGTTTTCTAAAATGGTCATCTAGACGTCGTTCTTTCGACTGAAATGACTACCTTTACAGAAATGACTTGTAACTTATTTTTCCGACTATAAACCTATACTTTTTATGTTTATATACATAAAATAGAGTTCAATATAAAACCATAGCAATTTAATTCACTCAAAACGGATTTAAAATGAAGAAGTTATGGGTAAAACAAGATTGGATAATTTTTCTCATTTTAGCAACGTGAAAATTGGTAACAAATCTATTCCAACCATAACTTAATCAACTTGTATTGTATATTATGTAATCTTGAGATACCATAGACACGTATACAATGTTTTGACCTATCATGTCGACACATCTATATATATTTCGGAACAACCATAGACACTCTATATGTGAATGTTGGAGTTAGCTATACAGGGTTGAGGTTGATTCCAAAATATATATAGTTTGAGTTGTGATCAATACTGAGATACGTATACACTGGGTCGTGGATTGATTCAAGATAATATTTATCGATTTATTTCTATACATCTAACTGTGGACAACTAGTTGTAGGTTACTAACGAGGACAACTGACTTAATAAACTTAAAACATCAAAATATATTAAAAGTGTTGTAAATATATTTTGAACATACTTTGATATATATGTATATATTGTTATAGGTTCGTGAATCAACCAGTGGCCAAGTCTTACTTCCCGACGAAGTAAAAATATGTGAAAGTGAGTTATAGTCCCACTTTTAAAATCTAATATTTTTGGGATGAGAATACATGCTGGTTTTATAAATGATTTACAAAATAGACACAAGTACGTGAAACTACATTCTATGGTTGAATTATTGAAATCGAATATGCCCCTTTTTATTAAGTCTGGTAATCTAAGAATTAGGGAACAGACACCCTAATTGACGCGAATCCTAAAGATAGATCTATTGTGCCTAACAAACCCCATCCAAAGTACCGGATGCTTTAGTACTTCGAAATTTATATCATATTCGAAGGGTGTCCCGGAATGATGGGGATATTCTTATATATGCATCTTGTTAATGTCGGTTACCAGGTGTTCACCATATGAATGATTTTTATCTCTATGTATGGGATGTGTATTGAAATATGAAATCTTGTGGTCTATTGTTACGATTTGATATATATAGGTTAAACCTATAACTCACCAACATTTTTGTTGACGTTTAAAGCATGTTTATTCTCAGGTGAATACTAAGAGCTTCCGCTGTTGCATACTAAAATAAGGACAAGTTTTGGAGTCCATGTTTGTATGATATTGTGTAAAAACTGCATTCAAGAAACTGATTTCGATGTAACATATTTGTATTGTAAACCATTATGTAATGGTCGTGTGTAAACAGGATATTTTAGATTATCATTATTTGATAATCTACGTAAAGCTTTTTAAACCTTTATTTATAAAATAAAGGTTATGGTTTGTTTTAAAAATGAATGCAGTCTTTGAAAAACGTCTCATATAGAGGTCAAAACCTCGCAACGAAATCAATTAATATGGAACGTTTTTAATCAATAAGAACGGGACGTTTCACCGCACCCGTAGCATGTGCACCATATAGATACCCTTCCTCTGATATGCAAGAAGTACAAAGTCAACTCCAAGAACTACTCGACTGTGGTTTTATCCAACCTAGCCGTTCATTATGGGGAGCCCCGATCCTATTCGTTAAGAAAAAAAATGGTTCCCTAAGAATGTGAATCGATTATCGTGAACTAAATAAATTACCGGTTAAGAACCGATATCCTCTTCCCCGTATCGATAACCTCTTGATCAATTACAAGGCACTCGTGTGTATTTCAAAATCGACCTCCATTCCGGTTATCATCAATTGAGGGTTAAGGGAGAAGATGTCTCCAAAACCGTTTTCCGAACTCGTTACGGTAGTAATGAATTTCTTGTAGGGCCATTCAGTTTAACTAATGCCCCGGCCATATTCATGGATCTTATGGATCGTGTATGCAAGCCTTATCTAGACAAATTCATTATCATATTCATAGATAATATCTTAATCTATTCAAAAAGCGAAAAAGAACACGAACAACATCTTTGTCTTATGCTCGAACTCTTCAGAAAAGAACAACTCTATGCCAAGTTTTTCAAGTGTGAATTTTTGGTTAAACGAAATCCAATTTCTAGGCCATGTTGTTAGTGGTTGAAGTATTAAGTCGATCTCGCAAAAATCGAAGCCATACGTAATTGGGAAACCCCCACGACTCCAACTCATATTCGTAAATTTTTGGATCCGAAATTTACGGGGTTCTGGTACTATATATATCTATGTGTATTATGCATTGAGAATACCATCCAACTATCATTTTCTGTCACTAAACTTTTCATACCAAAAATATTTTCTGTGATCGCGTAAGATGGCCTCTACGAATCGACCAAGCTCCTCTGACTCCGAAGACAGCGTGACGGGAGTGCACCAACCGATCAACTACCGTGATTTCTTTAGAAAGTGGGGATGGGTTCGCAAAATACTTACCCTATGGAGAAATGAAGAAGGTACTCCATATCACGAGCCGAACTTACCACCTAATGTCGGAGTACTTAATCTGCTTACCGGCGAACCTATTCGCAATACCGTTTTCACTCTTTTTGCACGGATTTTCCGCCTTGAAGTTCGACTCGATATCATTAAAGATAATATTCGTCCTCTAATCCCGAATTCTAATCAGATAGGATTATTAGAAGAAGTTAGAAGACTTCGAACTAAATATCAAGAATTGACAAACCTTACGAAAGAATGGGTAGAACTAATTCATAGGCTCGAGCGTAAAGTAGAAACCTTGGAGGTGACGGTGTTCAATTTGGAAGCTAGGCTCGCATCTACTACGCAGGTACCACAAGCAGTACCAACACCAACAGCAACACCACCAGCACCAGCATCATTTCCATCACCACAAGCTCCGTAAGCACCACAGACATCGAAGAGTACCGAGAATAATGAATTATGAAATATTAATTCATTACTTTCTGTTCACGATTAAAAGATATATGTATATATATTTATGTATATCTCGAGATCGTAATAAAAAAAATTCTTTTCATATTAACTATGACGTGTGAATTTTTAACAGGTAGGTAATACCCGAGAAAGATAAAAGAAGCTTTAAAGGGCTTCTATCATAATTAATTCACATATGTTGTCATTCACATCTTTCATCAACGATTTAACAATCGATATCTATAAATCTATGATTACATCTGAAGAAAATATATATGTAAGTATATTTTCATAAAGATCGTAATTAAAAATTCTTTTGTACAAACTGTTAATCGTGAAAATATTTTAACGGGTAGGTAATACCCGAGAGATATTTAGATTTCACATTAATAAGTTACACTGTACATTATTCGAAGCTGATTCAACAGTCATTCACTATCCTACTTACAACCACCGATATACGTATCCGTTCATCGTAGAATAACCATTTTCATCCAATTTCATATTTGGATTTTGATTTACCAGAATCCAACAAGTGGCATAATGAAGAAAACATTGGACAAAATAAAATTTGTTAGAAACAAACAAATTAACTATGAGAAATTTTGTTAAGAATCCACGTTAACTGTTCCTAGCTAACTGTTCCTAGCTAACTGATTACGTTTTATTTATTGCAAGTTATCTATCGCAATTTATATTCTCGCAATTTTATTTATTGTCATTTAATTTCTGTTATTTATTTTACGCACTTTAAATATCGGGACACGTATACAAGGTTTTGACATATCATATCGACGCATCTATATATATTATTTAGAATAACCATAGACACTCTATATGCAGTAATGATCGAGTTAGCTATACAGGGTTGAGGTTGATTCCAAAATAATATATATACTTTGAGTTGTGATCAAGTCTGAGACATGTATATAATGGGTCACGACATGTATTAATTAATTCGAATATAATACATTAAACTATATATGAATTATTGAACTGCTAACTGTGGACTGCTAACTGTGGACTGCCAACATTGGACAATTAAAATGAATTAAAATATTGATTATAACATATGAAACTAAACAATTCTTCAAGTTGCCACTTGATTTCATCTTAAACCTCATTTGTATCCTGACGATTACAATCTGCGTTCAAACCTTTCATAATTCTTGAAAACAACTCAATCGAGGGGATGAACCAACCGCACTTCATCTACGGAAGGAAAGATTTATGCATATAGTTATGCACCTGAAAAACTCTCGGAACCTGAGTAAACGTTTGACACGTATCTGTGCTAACTCCTTTGGCGTTGTTATTACCGAAAATAACTTTTCAATCCCTTTTCAAAATAACCAATTTTGTCACAGCTCTAACAAGATTACTTCGACTTTTCGTTCGAAATAGCCTTATCATAACCTTGTTATATATATGCGTGCTCTTTTATTGTTACCAGGGAACCTTTTATATTCCACCATATTATCAGCAGACATACCGGCAACCTAAATACTCCTTGACTTAAATCTTCCTGACACATCACTATATTTATCTATTGAAACCCTATCATATACTTATCGACATCTTGTAACGATAGTTGTCATACCAAATATCGGGAAGCATTAATCATTAATTCTCAAATTTCGCAGTATTCCTACGTCAACAGTTATATATCTATATAACGTATACCTTCTGGACTGATGAATTTCAATTCGGAATCTCTGAATTCCTGAAAAGCACTCTAGCTTACGAATCAGATCTCCGAGTTCTGAAAAAGCTGATGAAGCAGCGAAAACTGAAGACTGTTTAAACAGTCAAAAGTTTGATAATAAAGAGCGACATACTGAAAAAGCTCAAAAGTTTGATAGTGAAAAATGAATTGAGCAAACCATGAAGGAGAATCTAAAAAAAAAATCACAAGGACTAAACTTATACATAAAGAATCCTGATGATTCTGTTTATGATGAAATCCTTAGTGAATACCTTACTCCGTAACTGCTCTAAATCATCGTGAATGAATTTCTTCATCACAATTTGATTATGAAATTCTAAGATATCATCGTATCTTTCTTTATTAATATCCTCAATATTTCTGAAGATATCTTCATAAATATTCTTGTCCGATATTAATTATCTCTCCCCTCTATCTGTGTAATATCATAAAAGAAACTATTTTAGTTTCTAAATTCTGAAACTTTTGAGTTTAAAGTATGAATGTTTTTGAAGTAGTGTTGGAAACTGATGCATGAGTTAGTATAATATAGTGACACTTGATCAATGTGATTATATTACAGTAAGTCGTGCCGAGTTTCTAATGAAACGTGATGATTCACAGACCATAACATCATCATGTGCCATGTTACATGACTCTTACATTCGATCTAATCTCCAAATATATCGAGAACATATCTTCTTGATAGTTCTATCTTTTCTCTTAAATTCTGGTAATTTAACCAATCAAGATCGTGCTATTACAATTTCTCTTTTAGAATGTTAGCTATGTTAATATCAAATATCATATCTATGAATTCTGTACCATTATTCGCTTGACATAAAGCCGGGAAGAGAAAAAAAAAGGATGGAACTCCAAAATATAAAGGAAATGAAGAAAGTGGATTTATAATGAAATGTTGGACAGAGCAATCGAGACAGATCATCACATTTAACCAAAGAGGATCCTAATTCCCTTAATTACCGAAGAACCAAATCTTACTACAAAGATTTTCTAAATCTCTTAAATTCCGGAAATCAACCGTGACTACGTCACCGGTTAAGTCGAAACATCATTTATTCTTTTCACACTTTTGTGATAGCTTTATTCGTACGTTTTGAGTAATCAAATTGTTTTATCCTTATTACTCGAATAGTGATAAAATTCTATTATCAGCTCATATTCGTCATAAAAACATTTTTATTGTTAACCATGACGACCTCACTCAAATTTCGGGAAGAAATTTCTTTAACGGGTAGGTACTGTAACTACCCAGAAATTTCCGACCAAATTTAAACTAAATCTGTATATGATTTCGATACGATAAGCAAAGTCTGAAAAGTTAAGTCACTAAATTTTTGGAATAGTTTACACAAAACCATTTAACCTTTGACTATTCCCGACGATTCACGAACAGTTGTTTGTAAATAAATATGTATATATACATAATGTAGTATATATAATAATTTGAAAATTTATAAAATAAAATTTAAACAGTAAAACTTAATATGTAAGATAAGACATAAAATAATTAAGTTATACTTAAAATGATTTTATATAAATATAGGATATCTATAGATAATTATTATAATACATGTGTATATATATATATATATATATATATATATAAGAATTTAATACTTAATGTAAGTTACTATATAGATAACCATTAAAAATTACATGATTAATAAATTGTATATATTAAATGTAAATACAAGTTAAGAATATAGTCGTTATAATAACTTTATTATTACTTTCATTATTAATATTAATACTAATATCAATATCAATATTAGTTTTATGTATATATTATAATGGTAATTTAAATATTATCAGTAATTATAATTGTATTATAATTATTGAAAGTATAATTATTATTAAGAATTATAAATATTATGATTATTGATATCATTATTAATATCACTAATATATTATAATGAGTAGTAAAATTTTAATTAAGATTATTATTATTTATAATTATCATTATCATTAAAATCATTATTCATGAATATTCTTAGAAAATAATACAATTTATTATATGTATCATTAATATTATTATTATTATTATTATTATCATTCTTGTTAACTATTATTAATAAACTTATTAAAATTATCATTTTGATTATTATTAATATCATCATATTATTATTTATTATTGTTATCATTAATTTTATTATCATTATCCTTATTGTTATTATCATGTTATTATTATCTTTATCATTATTATTAAATTCATTATTAATATTATTATTAGTAAATATTATTCTCAATATTATTATTATTAGAATTATTATTAATAATATATTTACAATTATTTATTAAAAAGAGTAACCAACGAATTACATGAAGGATTCAGTATAATATCACGATCGTCCTGTATAGACTTTTGTATCTATCTGCTAATTGATTCCTTTACATCAAACTAATCCAAAAACAGTTGAGGGTTAATATCATCTTTTAATTTTTATATATATTTTCCGTACTTGATTAAACTGTATATGTCTAACTAGTTGATCACTACAAAACATTACAGATTGATTTTAAGTATTACCATTCCTTAAATTACTCAGACATAAACTGCAATCCATAAAAACTAGATTTTTAAAACAGAAGTTATCGGAAGAACAGATACTACCCTGTTCGTAGTATCCTTGAATCAAATACCTCAAATTAGAGTTCGATTTAAAAATCTTTTATTGCAGTTAGGTTAGGAATCTTTTGTTCAAACTATATGGAATGTTTTAACTTTCAATTCAACGAATTGAATTCAAAATTTTGAGTCAAAGGTATTTTCTAAAAAGTCAAACGGGTGTGTTCATCATAAAATTCGAGTTTATCTTTACGTTTTATGTTAAATTGAATTTCGAGAAAGTTTTTAAAAGTGAAATGGAATCACTTTCATGTTATAATCATTAGCTAAAACGTCCTATAATTTGAGTTTGATTTTCAAGTTCATAAACGAAGGTATTGTCTGTTACAACGTTTTTATTTAAGTATTTGATTCTATTTTAATTAATTTAAATGATTTCTAAATGAGTCTGTATCACTTATAAGTCGTAAAATGAATTATAAATCAAAGTTATGATTTGAGGTAAGTTTGATTCGATCACGTTGTTGAAGAAGGAGATAAATCTGAATCAGAAAGGTGAATACGGGTTAAATAAATTCTGTTGTAAGTATAGTCAGGAAAACAGACGGTGGTAGAATGGCGTGGGGTGTTTGTGTGTATGCGAGAGGTCTCGGGTTCGAGCCCGGGCAGGAACGTTTATTTTTTTTAAGCTTATTTCATTGAGGTAGCCTTCTAAATTTATTTATTATTATGTTATTATTATTATCATTATTATTACTAGTTATTATTATTATTGTTATTA
Source organism: Rutidosis leptorrhynchoides (assembly GCF_046630445.1). NCBI lineage: Eukaryota > Viridiplantae > Streptophyta > Magnoliopsida > Asterales > Asteraceae > Rutidosis > Rutidosis leptorrhynchoides. The sequence continues at coordinate 559,793,941 of NC_092334.1, read as the reverse complement.
GTATTGTTATCATTAGTTAATATTATTATTACTTGTATTAAAATTATTACGAATATCATAATTATTATTATTATCATCATAATTATAAGTATCATAACCATTATTAGTATTATTATTGATAATATAATCATTATTAATTACTGTTATCATTATATTAATAATATGATTTTATTATTAGCATTTTGGTTATTATTAAGTAATATCGTTATGTATTAAAAGTATTATTATTATTGTTAATATAAGTATGATTATTATTATTATTACGAATATGATTGTTATTATTATTATTATTATTATTATTATTATTATTATTATTATTATTATTATTATTATTATTATTATTATTATTATTATTATTATTATTGTTATTACGAAAATAACACAAACTATTATTATTATCCTTAATATTAGTGTTAGTATCAAGGTTGAAAAAGACCCGAGACGGGGTCGAAAAGGTAGCGATCTCAAAACGTCGCAACGGAAAAAAAGGGCCGAGACGGGGTCGAAACGGATGTTGACTAATGTTGACTTATATATATAAATATATATTTACACATATTTAGAGCTAAAAAACCTTCGTTGACAAGTTTGTACCTATAATTGTTATTAGCGTTAATATAATACAAAATGGAATACTAAACTAAGTCAATTTTGATTGATTTGATCGACTTATGACCGATTTTTAACACAATTTATGACTTTTGACCCGCGTTGACCCAATTTTTCCTGCATTTGACCTGACTTTTGATCGTTGACCGGCTTATAAGAAAACGGGACGGGGTCGAAACGGTCTAGTCACCAAAACGCCGCAACGGGCATCGCAACGGACGCAACGGACGCCGTTTACAACAGTGATTAGAATCATAGTATACTTATTATTATTATTATTAACAAAAGTATTATTATTAAGATCAAGATCATTGTAATAATTATTATTATTAAGTATTATGTATTATTATCAAAATTATTATGTTCATTATCATTACTATTAAACTCTTCATTTTTTTTAAAACTACTGTTCTTATCATTATTATAAGATTTGTCATTAAAACTATCGTTAATATTATTATTAATAAAATCATTAACATTATTATCATTATAATTAACACTAGTATTATCATTATCATTATTTTAATCACTACTAATATTATTTTAGTATTAATATAATTACAATTTTAACACACCAATGAAATATATACATATAAAATATTTGATACATATAACATAACAAAAGCTATATTTTTATATAGTAACAATGAAATACATAAATTAATAATATAAAAATTATATCACTAGTAATAATATATATATTTATTCGATTACAAGTATATGGTTTAATATATATACGAAAGATATAGGTTCGTGAATCAAAGGTCAACCCTGCATTGTTCAATATAGTCATATGTATTTTTACTACAAAATACATTAGGTGAGTTTCATTTGCTCCCTTTTTAAATACTTTTGCAATATATATTTTTGGGACTGAGAATACATGCGCTATTTTTATAACTGTTTTACGAAATAGACACAAATAATTGAAACTACATTATATGGTTGAATGGATCGAAGCCGAATATGCCCCTTTTAGCCTGGTAATCTAAGAATTAGGGAACATCACTAATTTTGAGAATTAGTGCACCCCTAATTGACGCGAATCCTAAAGGTAGATCTACGGGAACTAACAACCCCCATTCTGGATTTTGGAATGCTTTAGTACTTCGAGTTTATCATGTCTGATGGGTGTCCCGGAATGATGGGGATATTCTATATGCATCTTGTTAATGTCAGTTACCAGTTGTTCAATCCATATGAATGATTTATATGCAGATGCATGATATTTATGAGAAATGAAATGAAAATCTTGTGGTCTATTAAATTATTGGAAATGATTGTTTATGATAAACTAATGAACTCACCAACCTTTTAGTTGACACTTTAAAGCATGTTTATTCTCAGGTATTAAAGAAATCTTCCGCTGTGCATATGCTCATTTTAGAGATATTACTTGGAGTCATTCATGGCATATTTCAAAAGACGTTGCATTCGAGTCATTGAGTTCATCAAGATTATTATTAAGTCAATTATAGTTGGATATATTATGAAATGGTATGCATGCCGTCAACTTTCGATGTAATGAAAGTTTATCTTTTTAAAAACGAATGCAATGTTTGTAAAATGTATTATATAGAGGTCAAGTACCTCGCGGTGTAACCAAATGTAATGTATTCGTCCAGATGGATTAGGACGGGTTACTACAGATCTCACCGGTTATTACCGAAGATTCGTTTCCGACATTTCCCGTATTGCTCGTCCTTTAACCTCGTTAACTCACGAATGAAAGAAATTCATTTGGTCCGCCGAACAAGATTCGACATTTTGAATCTTAAAGAAGAAGTTAACCACCGCACCGATCTTATCTCTTCCAGAAGGCAATGATGATTTTGTGGTATTTCGTGATGCCTCCAAACAAGGTTTTGGGTGTTGTTAATGTAATGAAGGAAAGTAATTGCTTACGCTTCCCGACAATTGAAATTTACGAATAAAACTACATGACACACAATCTTGAATTAAGAACCGTTGTCTTTACACTTAAAATGTGGAGACACTATCTTTTTGGAATCAAAAGTACCGTTCTCACCGACCACAAAACCCTCCAACACATTTTCGATCAAAAATAACTCAACATGAGACAACGACGATGGATTGAAACTTTACATGATTATGATTGTGAACTTCGTTACCATTCGGGTAAGGCAAATGTTGTAGCCAACGCCTTGAGCCGAAAGGAAAGAATTAAACCTCTCCGTGTCCGAACCTTGAACGTGATTATCCACACCAACCTTACGAGCCAAATTCGTGTAGCACAAAATGGAGCTCAAATATGAAAATATTTATAAGTGAACACCTGAAAGGCCTCCTCTCTCGACTCGAAATCAAAGAAACTGAAATTTGTTGTTTTACCGAAAGAATTAGAGAACCTAATTATGGGCTCGATGAACCTTCTCATCACCACGTACCATATTACATGACTCTGTTATTTCACTGTTGCCGTCTGATATTACCGGGACCCAAGATAACACACAATCCATGGATACCTCTTTCTTCATTAACATATCATCCTTATGTATCTGATAAATGGCCAACTAACTCCAAAACATATAACTACGTGTACTATCTCGTTTCCATCAAAGTCTCAACTTTTGACCACAATATGTGTGATGTGGCTTTTTCAAGATGAAAACTTCTTCTACCATTACACTCATACTTCCGTATAAGGAAATCTCATCGTCCGATCTCTCAATGGAGAGAGACTCTACACACTATACCAGTATACACCACGAGGGGGAAAAATCTTATCAAACATTTTCAGAAACCGACAAAATGGAAAAAACTTGCACAACTATACATTGAAGGAATTCTATTCCAACACGGAGTGCCATTGTCAATTATCTCGAATCGAGATGCTCGTTTCATTTCTAGTTTTTGGGGTACCATACAAGAAATTTTAAGAACAGATTAGATATAGGTACCGCGTATCACCCACAAACCAACGGACAAAGCAAACGTACGATTCAAACCTTGGAAGCCATAATACGAGTTGAGTTATCAACTTCAAATGTACTTGGAAAAAGTAATTTCCTTTAGCCGAATTCTCTTACTACAATAGTTATCACTCGAGTATTAACGCTGCACCTTTCGAAGCTTTATAAGGCCGCAAATGTCGTTCTCGTAATTGTTGGGCCGAAGTAGGCGACCAGCAAATCACCGGACCCGCACTCATTCATGAAATAACCGTTAAGATTGTTCAAATCCAAGCATGGCTCAAGACGGCTCGTAGTCTCCAAAAGAGCTATGCCAATGTTAGACGTAAACCCCTCGAATTCCAAGTGAATGACCGCGTAATGTTAAAAGTCACACCTTGGAAATGTGTAATTCGTTTCGAGAAATGTGGAAAACTAAATCCGAGGTATATTGATCCTTTTGAAATCTTGGAGCGTATTGGACCCGTTGCTTACCGTTTAGATCTTCCGACTCAATTAAGTTCACGTTCATCCTACATTCCATGTATCAAACTTAGAGAAGTGTCTTGCGGAACAAGAACTTGTTATTCTTTTCGATGAGCTTACTATTGATGACAAACTCCACTTCATAGGAGAACCGGTTGAAATTATGGATCGTGAAACCAAACCCTAAGACAGAGTAAAACCCCGATTGTCAAAATTCGTTGGGATGCCAAAAGAGGACCCGAGTTTGCGTGGGAAATACAAGATCAAATGAAAAGAAAGTACCCTCACTTATTCGTAGAATTGGCAAAGCAAGGTCTCGAGGAAGAAACAACGACAACTATTTCCAATTGAATTTCGGGACGAAATTTCTTTTAAGGTGTGGGTAATGTAATAACCTGCCTTTTTCCGTTAATTTATTTTAACGCCGTCTTTTTTTTTTTTTTTTTTTTTGCTTTTAAAATAATATATTTCGTGATCTAAATTCATATCTTCCGTTGACTAGCATTTTAATATTTCCCGTTATTTAATTATAACATCTCTCGTTACCCTAGCGTATTTAAAATATTTCGTTCGGTTAATTCACGCACCCGCTTTTAAACTCGAGGGACTAACCTTTTCACTTGGCCAAACTTCGTCAACTAGTCACCACCTCCCACCACTCACCTCTCATTCCTTCTCTTATCTCTTTCTTACTACTTCCACTTTTTCTCTCATTTCTTTAAACAAAGAAGCATCATCTAATTCAAAACTAGCAAGCTAGCATAAAAACAAATTGTACTTTTAGAATCCTCTCATCATCCTCTACACATTGATACTAATTTCACTACTTGAGGTAAGGTTTCTAAAAACTCTAGATTTTTGTTCTTGATGTTCTTGACTTGAAATGGTGTTAGTTAGTGTATATGGCTCACTAGGTTGTTGTGTATGTAAATGGTTTGCTCGATTTTGTTGTTTTGAGTAACTAGTATGAACACTTGAAATGGGTTTGTTGAATCTTTGATTTTGGTTGATTAAATGTTGATTAAATATTAAAGTTCATGTATTAAATGTGTTACTAGCATCATTAGCTTCGTTTTGGTAAGTAGGTTGACTTAGAAAAACTTCACTAACATGATTATTGATGTTGTGATTTTTGGTTAGGGTTTAATAGACTTAAATATGAACTTTTGATGTTGATAAGTGTTTAGTTGCAATGTATGTTTAATTACCTTCGAAACGGCGTATCGTATGTGTAAATTGGATTCCCGAATCATGAAATGCATTTTATGAACTTGAAACTTTAAGGATGAACATTTAATGATCATTTGACACGGATTTAGTTATTGTAAATGATGTTTTTGTTTGATGAAATGTGTTTAGTTGTATTCCTCGTTAAATTACCTTTCCAACGATATAAGATACATGTTTAGAATGTTTTCGATACATAATTTGTGCTTGTTTGAAGTTTGGTTCGTGCATATAACAAAACTCAGCAACAACACCTGGAAAGAAGGGCTTCGCGATCGCGGAGCCCTCTGTGCCTAAACCTTCACAATCGCGGAGCAGTGATCTGAAAGAGCTGATCAAAGTCACTTTGTGTTTTCACAGTTTCACCCACGCTTACTCGCAACTCCGATTAATATGAAACTTGGTCAACATGTTTATATATGACTACTAACTGAAGAAAAATTGTCGGATACCCGACCCGACCCCGTTGACTTTGACCAAGTTTGACTTTTAATCAAACTTAACCAAAAACTTATGCAATCGTTCTAATCTACTTTTATACTTGATTCTTGCATGAAACTTGACAACGTGACTCACATGCTATATATATTCGAGTCGTAACGAGCCATAGGACTAATTGAACACATTTTGACCGACCTTATGTCTTACCCGGTATTGATATAACTTACTTGTTTAGGTCAAGACTAAACAACTTTCATGCACACGTTTACTTTGTGAAATACCTTTATACTCGTGCACTTAAGGTGAGATCATAGTCCCATCTTTTCAATAACTTTCACTCTTTTAAATCATGAGATGAGAAACATATACGGTTTTATACTTTTATACTTTAAACACAAGTACGAAAACAAACATTTCACGTGCGAGTAAGAACAAAAAGCCTCAATTCAATTATCATTAGTTACACTTGTAGGGTGTAAGCGTGAACTTATGTTGTGTGGATCTATACGGGCTTGACGAGCCCTCATTCGGACGATGAAATATATTTTAGGGTATAGTGTAGGTTCTAACACTATGATAACGGGGTTCGTATACAGTTAAGTTTTGATAATTGGGTGCTCCACAAAAAAACAACATCTTTGGAATGCAAACGATTTGGCTAATCAACTTATACTAAATCTTGTGGTTCAAAAACAACGTTTACAAATACACCTATGATTTCACCAACGTTTTTCATTGATAGTTTTCTATATGTTTTTCAGGTTCTTGATTGGCTACTTGATACATGCTAAGTCCTAGGTACGTAGGACCCTTTGAAATCACCGAAAGAATTGGAATAGTTGCTTATCGATTAAAGCTACCGCAAGAACTTAGTAGTGTCCACGACACATTTCACGTGTCAAATCTGAAGAAATGTTTAGCAGAAGAGGATGTCGTAATTCCTCTTGATGAAATACGAATCAATGATAAACTCCATTTTATCGAAGAACCTATTGAAATCATGGACCGTGAGGTCAAACAATTAAAACAAAGCAAAATACCGATAGTTAGAGTTCGTTGGAATGCTAGACGAGGACCCGAGTTTACTTGGGAATGTGAAGATCAAATGAAGCAAAAGTATCCACATTTGTTCACTGATATCGCTCATAAAACAGGTACTACTCAAAATTTCGGGACGAAATTTTCTTTAACGGGGAGGTACTATAATGACCCATAAAATTTCACATTAATAAATTAATTACAGGATAGAATGTTTCTGACACGATAAGCGAACCTATTATGTTGAGTCTTAAAACTTTTTGAACTAGTTTACACGTTCAAGTACCCTTTGACTATTTCTGACGATTCACGGACAACTGTTTGTAAATAGATATGTATATATAAATATATATATATATATATATATATATATATATATATATATATATATATATATATATATATATATATATATATATATATATGTAACAACTTGAAACACTTTAATAAAGTAGTACAATTAAATTTCTAAGATTAAGGTTATAAATAATACTCATACTTATTTATAATAATAACAATTAAATTATTAATACTTTGACGTTAACCAAACTAACTTTTAATCAACATATTTGATTTAGTTAATTTTTTTGTGATATCCGTGATATGTAAAAACAATAGTGTCGGCATAAGAAATTAAAACAAAGGCAACTTTATTTTTTCTTCCACACATTTTTGCAAATTAAATTTGTGTTAATATCACCTTACTGTGATTGGTTGCTTTTAACTTGAAAAGTAATATATATTAATTACATTATATATTTTTTTTACGTATACATGCATTTATCATCATTTCATGATCATAAGAAAACAAGTTACTTGTTGTTTTCTTCTACCCTACCAATGTTATATACATGCATATATCCATTATCTTTATCATCACTTCAAATCCAAGTACCCCACCCACTTGCTAGTGTTTCCCTTTAGTACAATTACTAGTGCAACTATTTTTTTTTTACCAAAACTAATGTACCCCACAAATTTCTCTTGATAATTGATATTGCTAATTGATAATCTTATTTAACGGTTTTAATATTTTTGGATTTAATTAATATTTCTTTACACTAAATGGAATTCCTTTTATATATTCCATTTCACTCAATGAATGCGAGTGTGTTATCTTAACTTATATTACATATACATGCATGTATCTATAAAGAGCCCACCACATTTTTATTATATTATTTTATGAGAGTGCATAATACAAAGATATTATCATTGTTATTAATTAATTAATATTAAATATTTAATATTAGATATTAAATTAGTGTTGGTATCAATCTTTAATGTCAAACAAAGCTAGAATTTTCACATGAGGTTGTCTAGTAATAATCATATAAGAATTAAAATAGTTAGTAATGGGAAAACATAATTAAACCGTTTGACCAATGAGAATGAAGTTTACGCTTGTATTATTAGAAGATGTCACGGGTGTAAACAAGTGGGGTGGCTCTTATGAAATGGATTATCCCACATTTGTTATAAACTAAAGAATTGTTCATATCTCATAAAGCTTACCTAGACATCTTAATATATATATATATATATATATATATATATATATATATATATATATATATATATATATATATATATATATATATATATATATATATATATACTCGATTTACTTTGTTAAAAACATAACTCACACATAGGCAAAAATTTCCCAAATTTGCAAATCATGAGTTTATTCAAATACCGCATTTTTGTTAATATTTTTAACGTTGATGATATATCAAATTCATAGCTACATTAATATCCACTTGGGTTTATATACTTTGTTACAGTATTAACTTACATCCTAGTAGAATTGGTGCTACTTAAATTTTGAGGGTTAAATATATACAACGAGTGTACGCGGGAGTTCTAATTACGAGTCTCAAATCAATTATAACTAAGAAAATATTGGGTATTGTTCGTGAATCCAAGGCCAACCGCACAGTTGTCTACTATCATTACGTCTAAGCAATTTAAGTACAATATTAAATCTCAATATTGAACGGTGAGTTATAGTCTCCCTTTTTAAATGCTTTAAATATTTTGGGCTGAGAATACATGCAAATTTATTTTAAAAACAATGGACACAAGTACATACTTATTCTACACTGAGTAAAACTGAAAACCCTTAGCTTTGGTAATTAGTAGCTGCCAGTACATAGGATGTGGACTGGTGGGCGCGAATAATTGTATATGGATCCATAGGGCTTGACATCCCCGTCCGAGCTAGAGCGCTAGCCTTTTAACGGACGTATATTATTTGATTTTACGACACGTTGGTTTGCGTGTATTAAAACGAATATGGTAATTTTTATTATAACGTTAAGTTTAGTTACCAGGGTGCTCTGTTATGTAGAATCTATTGATAAACTTTTGATGAAATCTTGTGATCCATCTTTATATACTTATGACTCGAGCAATTAAAACTATAACTCACCAATATTCGTGTTGACCTTTTTAGCATGTTTTGCTCTCAGGTCCTTAGACTGCTTCCGCTGTGATGTGCTTGTTACCTGAAAGGAGTCTCTCATGCTTTGTATAAAGTTTATTGCATTCGAAACAAAACTACGTTGTGTAATAAATAATTTGACTGTGATGTCAATCTGTAAGATAAAGACTTATGTATTTTCGGGGATTTACTTATTCTTAAGTAATCACCTACATGTTTATAACTTTCTATGTTTAGAAAGTCACTTATTTTAATGAATGCAATATTTTATCAAAACGTATCATGTAGAGGTCAAAACCTCACTGTGGAATCAATGATTAACATGCTGCGTCAATAGCGATTTTGACGGGTCATTACAGTTGGTATCCGAGCTTGAGGTCATAGGGAACCAGAATTTGCATTAGTGTGTTTAACTGATAATTGTTAGGATGCATTAGTGAGTCTGGACTATGACCATATATGTTTTTACCGATTTTTGCTTATCATTTTGTCAAAAACATTATATGTGATATATTTATATGCTAACATAATTATTGTTTCAATTATGTGATAGATGACTTCTTCTAATCCCATCATTTTGTACGATTCTGAATCGGACACTGAGTCTATTCTTTCCATAACTAAAAAGAGCGTTCCAATACCTATTAAAGAAGAAATTGTGTTAGCCGGGGAATCTCAACTCCCCGTAAACCCAGAGGAGGATTTCGCTAATGAAATAAAAGAAATCACTAGGAAGGAATTCAAACTTGCTATAAAGAACCACGAAAATAAAAAGTCCTTAATTATTAAAAAGGAATAGGACTATTCAATCCGTAACCACCCTTATTGTATTAAACCCACTGAGGCAACGGGTACCTCAAAACCCCGACCAAAAATTAAATACACTGCTAGAATGTCTGTCTGACCATGCACACACAAGCAATTGGCAGAGAGAACCAAATGGGAAGAAGTTTCTGATAGTTCTGAATAAACGACCTCGCAACCATAAATCTTCCATGTGATATTCTATTGATTATGTGTGCTACTCTATCTTGTTATGTAAATTAAGCATATGTAAAATATCGGTATTGTACGGTATTGTATTATTTTGGTTTATTAATAATAAATGCATGGAATGATTATTTGTATTATTACTACTTTTTATTATTATTATTATTACATAATAACGTAGTAACTCGCTATAATTTTTCATAGTGGAATATTATTATGATTTTAGTAGTTAATTCCTTGTACTAGCTATTATGTATGAACTTAACGGGTAGGTACTACCCGAGTTATAATTATAAAGTGCTAATAAAGAAGAAACAGCTTTTATAATAATGGGTTCATATTATTAATATGCCATGATGTACCATTAATTACTCACTACATCTATAATATTCTATGTGATTAATTATATATGTTGTGTTTATCGAAGAAACATGTCTCAAATGTCGGATGCTGAGTTTGAGGAACTAGTCGAGAAATGTGTGAATGAAAGAATTGTTGTAGCCGAGGCGGCAAAAGCAGCAGCCAAAGCAGCAGCTGTGAACACAAACTCACGAAACGGATGCTCATACAAAACTTTTCAAGCATGCAAACCACAGAAGTTTAGTGGAACTGAGGGACCAGTCGGTCTAACCACATGGTTCGAAAAGATGGAGTCCGTTTTCAAAATCAGTAATTGTGCGGACGGAGACAAGTCAAAGTATGCTTTGTGCACGTTGCAGGACAGTGCACTTACTTGGTGGAACAATTATGCTAAAGCAGAAGGAGTAGATACGGCATATGATATCTCTTGGGAAGAATTGAAAAAGATGCTTATCGAGGAGTACTGTCCTCGAAATGAGATCAGAAAAATGGAATCTGAGTTACGTAATCTGAAGGTTGTCGGTGCGAAACTCAATAACTATGAAAAGCGTTTCATGGAACTAGCCTTGTTATGTCCCGAATTAGTGCCAAACGAGAAACGAAAGATAGAGATGTATATTGATGGTTTGTCGATCAATATCAAAGGAAATGTTACATCATCCAAACCGAATACGATGCAGGAAGCTATGAGAATAGCACACCAACTTATGGACCAGATCACGGAGAGTTCGATTAAGGCACCAATTACCGAAGTCAAGACAACTGAAGGAAAGAGGAAATGGGAAGACTATAAGGGCAAAAGTACTCACCTGAAGAGGCGAGAGACTTTTAAAGGTAAACAAGATGGGGCAACTGCTAGTCCAAACTATAAGGGACCCCATCCGTTTTGCAAAAGATGTTACACCCACCATTCAGGTTATTGCCAGGTGGTCTGTGATAAGTGCAACAAGAAAGGACATGTGGCGAAAGATTGTTATGCCACCGTTTCTGAAGTAAAGACAAAACCGACCGATGTCAAGAAATGTTTTCGATGCGGGAAGCCTGGTCACTTTATAAATCAATTCCCTGATAAGGAGAAGAATAAAGAACCCACACGTGGGAGGGCATTTAATTTTAGTACCAGCGAAGCACGTGAGGACCCTGATCTTGTTACGGGTACGTTTACCGTTAATAATCAACTAGCTTCTATTATGTTTGATACGGGTGCTGATAGAAGTTATATGTGTAAAGACTTTAGTTCTAAACTAAAATGTGCATCATTGCCTCTAGACGATAAATATACTATTGAATTAGCTAATGGTAAACTGATAAAAGCCGATAAAATTTGCCATGGTTGCGAAATAAATCTCGCTGGTGAAACCTTCAAAATCGATTTGATACCCGTAGAATTAGGAAGTTTTGACGTAATCGTTGGCATGGACTGGATGTCCAAAATAAGTGCGGAAGTTGTTTGCGCTGAGAAAGCGATCCGCATCCCTCGAAAGGATGAAAAGTCATTAATGATTTATGGGGAGAAGAGCAACTCGAAGCTGAACCTTATCAGCTGTATGAAGGCCCAGAAACTTATAAGAAAAGGTTGTTATGTTATTCTGGCACACGTGAAGAAGATCGATACTGAAGAAAGAAGCATTGATGACGTGCCGATTGTGAGAGAATATCCCGAAGTATTTCCAGAAGAATTACCGGGGCTACCTCCAAACAGATGTGTAGAATTATAGATTGATCTCGTGCCAGGAGCCGCACCTGTAGCCCGATCCCCATATAGACTTGCACCTTCCGAGATGCAAGAACTGCAAAGCCAATTACAAGAATTATCGGATCGTGGATTTATTCGTCCCAGTTTTTCACCTTGGGGTGCTCCTATTCAGTTCGTCAAGAAGAAGGATGGATCTATGAGGATGTGCATAGATTACAGGGAATTAAACAAATTAACGATCAAGAATCGGTACCCATTACCGAGGATTGATGATTTGTTTGATCAATTGCAAGGATCAAGTGTTTATTCTAAGATTGATCTACGCTCCGGATATCATCAGCTGAGAGTGAAGGAAGAAGATATTCCTAAAACCGCGTTCAGAACCAGTTACGGTCACTATGAGTTTTTAGTCATGCCTTTTGGATTGACTAATGCTCCAGCAATATTCATGGATCTAATGAATCGCATCTGCAGACCATATTTAGACAAATTTATCATTGTTTTTATCGATGACATATAGATTTACTCGAAGAACAAGGAAGAACATGAGCAACACTTAAGACTGGTACTAGAGGTACTCAAGAAAAAAGAACTGTACGCAAAATTTTCGAAGTGTGATTTCTGGTTACAATAAGTACAATTTTTGGGCCATGTTGTCAGTAAACATGGAATTAAAGTTGACCTCGCCAAGATCGAAGCCATTAGTAAATGGGAAACCCCGAAGACTCCAACACAAATCCGCCAATTCTTAGGTCTTGCTGGTTACTACCGAAGATTCATTCAAGATTTCTCTAAAATCGCAAAACCCTTAACTGCATTAACCCAAAAGGGAAAGAAGTATGATTGGTCCACAGAACAGGAATCCGCATTTCAACTGTTAAAGAAGAAGTTAACGTCTGCACCCATTTTATCATTACCAGAAGGAAATGATGATTTCGTGATCGATTGTGCTTCGCGCCAAGGTTTAGGATGTGTATTGATGTAACGCACAAAAGCATACGTCTCACGACAACTAAAAGTTCACGAAAGGAACTATACGACGCACGATTTGGAACTTGGAGCAGTAGTTTTTGGACTCAAAATATGGAGACACTGTCTGTATGGCACCAAGTGTACAGTGTACACCGACCATAAGAGTCTTCAGCATATTTTTGATCAAAAACAACTCAATATGAGGCAACGTCGCTGGGTAGAGTTATTGAATGACTACGATTGTGAAATCCGTTACCACTCCGGAAAGGTTAATGTTGTAGCTGATGCCCTAAGTCGGAAAGAAAGAGTAAAACCTCTTAGGGTTCGAGCTTTGAACATTACAATTCGTACTGATCTCACAAAGCAAATTCAAGCAGCATAGTTAGAAGCTTTAAAAGAAGAAAACGAAAAAGGCGAAATGAGCAAAGGGTTAGAAAAACAACTTGACGTAAAAGCCGATGGAACCCTGTATTTTGCTGGTAGGATATGGGTACCAAAATATGGTAACCTAAGGCAACTAGTGCTAGATGAAGCACACAAAACGAGGTACTCAATTCACCCAGGAAACGGAAAAATGTACCACGATCTTAAGAAGTTCTATTGGTGGCCTAATATGAAGACAGAAATTGCTACTTATGTAAGCAAATGTTTGACATGTGCCAAGGTCAAAGCTGAGCACCAAAAGCCGTCAGGGTTACTGCAACAATCGGAAATTCCTCAGTGGAAATGGGAAAGAATAACGATGGATTTTATTACGAAATTGCCAAGGACTGCAAGTAGTTACGATACTATTTGGGTGATAGTTGATCGCCTCACTAAATCAGCTCACTTTATACCAATAAAGGAGACAGATAGTATTGAGAGATTAGCACGCTTATATTTAAAGGAAATAGTTTCCAGGCATGGTGTACCTATCTCCATCATATCTGATCGCGACACCCGATTCACATCACATTTTTGGCAGTCATTACAAAACACATTGGGAAATCAATTAGATATGAGCACCGCTTATCACCCACAGACAGATGGTCAAAGTGAAAGAACAATACAAACATTAGAAGACATGTTACGGGCATGCGTGATTAACTTTGGAACTAGTTGGGATCGACACTTACCGTTAGCATAATTCTCATACAATAACAGCTATCATACGAGCATCAACGCAGCGCCATTTGAAGCACTTTACGGTAGAAAGTGCAGATCTCCTATTTGTTGGAGTGAAGTAGGAGAAAGACAACTTACTGGACCAGAAATTATTCATGAAACCACCGAAAAGATCATTCAAATACAACAGCGATTAAAAACGACCATGAGTCGCCAAAAGAGTTATGCTGATGTAAGAAGAAAACCGCTAAAATTTCAAGTGGGTGACAAAGTCATGTTGAAAGTGTCACCCTGGAAAGGCGTTGTTCGATTCGGTAAACGAGGAAAGCTAAGTCCTAGGTACGTAGGACCCTTTGAAATCACCGAAAGAATTGGAACCGTTGCTTATCGATTAAAGCTACCGCAAGAACTTAGTAGTGTCCACGACACATTTCACGTGTCAAATCTGAAGTAATGTTTAGCGGAAGAGGATGTCGTAATTCCTCTTGACGAAATACGAATCAATGATAAACTCCATTTTATCGAAGAACCTGTTGAAATCATGGACCGTGAGGTCAAACAATTAAAACAAAGCAAAATACCGATAGTTAGAGTTCGTTGGAATGCTAGACGAGGACCCGAGTTTACTTGGGAACGTGAAGATCAAATGAAGCAAAAGTATCCACATTTGTTCACTGATATCGCTCATAAAACAGGTACTACTCAAAATTTCGGGACAAAATTTTCTTTAACGGGGAGGTACGATGATGACCCAGAAAATTTCACATTAATAAATTAATTACAGGATAGAATGTTTCTGACACGATAAGCGAACCTATTATGTTGAGTCATAAAACTTTTTGAACTAGTTTACACGTTCAAGTACCCTTTGACTATTTTCGACGATTCACGGACAACTGTTTGTAAATAGATATGTATATATAAATATATGTATATATGTAACAACTTGAAACACTTTAATAAAGTAGTACAATTAAATTTCTAAGATTAAGGTTATAAATAATACTCATACTTATTTATATTAATAATAATTAAATTATTAATACTTTGACGTTAACCAAACTAACTTTTAATCAACGTCTTTGATTTAGTTAATTTTTTTGTGATATCCGTGATATGTAAAAACAATAGTGTCAGCATAAGAAATTAAAACAAAGGCTACTTTATTTTTTCTTCCACACGTTTTTGCAAATTAAATTTGTGTTAATATCACCTTACTGTGATTGGTTGCTTTTAACTTGAAAAGTAATATATATTAATTACATTATATTTTTTTTTACGTATACATGCATTTATCATCATTTCATGATCATAAGAAAACAATTTATTTGTTATTTTCTTCTACCCTACCAATGTTATATACATGCATATATCCATTATCTTTATCATCACTTCAAATCCAAGTACCCCACCCACTTGCTAGTGTTTCCCTTTAGTACAATTAACGAACAAAATAACCTATCTTCAATCACTAATGCAACTATTTTTTTTACCAAAACTAATGTACCCCACAAATTTCTCTTGATAATTGATATTGCTAATTGATAATCTTATTTAACGGTTTTAATATTTTTGGATTTAATTAATATTTTCTTTACACTAAATGGAATTCCCTTTATATATTCCATTTCACTCAATGAATGCGAGTGTGTTGTCTTAACTTATATTACATATACATGCATGTATCTATAAAGAGCCCACCACATCTTTATTATATTATTTTATGAGAGTCATGATACAAAGATATTATCATTGTTATTAATTAATTAATATTAAATATTTAATATTAGATATTAAATTAGTGTTGGTATCAATCTTTAAGGTCAAACAAAGCTAGAATTTTCACATGAGGTTGTCTAGTAATAATCATATAATAATTAAAATAGTTAGTAATGGGAAAACACTATTAAACCGTTTGACCAATGAGAATGAAGTTTACGCTTGTATTATTAGAAGATGTCACGGGTGTAAACAAGTGGGGCGGCTCTTATGAAATGGATTATCCCACGTTTGTTATAAACTAAAGAATTGTTCATATCTCATAAAGCTTGCCTAGACATCTTTATATATATATATATATATATATATATATATATATATATATATATATATATATATATATATATATATATATATATATATATATAGCGCTATTTGAATAAACTCATGATTTGAAAATTTGGGAAATTTTTGCCTATGTGTGAGTTATGTTTTTAACAAAGTAAATCGAGTATATATATATATATATATATATATATATATATATATATATATATATATACTCGATTTACTTTGTTAAAAACATAACTCACACATAGGCAAAAATTTCCCAAATTTTCAAATCATGAGTTTATTCAAATAGCGCATTTTTGTTAATATTTTTAACATTGATGATATATCAAATTCATAGCTACATTAATATCCACTTGGGTTTATATACTTTGTTACAATATTAACTTACATCCTAGTAGAATTGGTGCTACTTAAATTTTGAGGGTTAAATATATACAACGAGTGTACGCGGGAGTTCTAATTACGAGTCTCAAACCAATTATAACTAAGAAAATATTGGGTATTGTTCGTGAATCCAAGGCCAACCGCACAGTCGTCTACTATCATTATGTCTACGCAATTTACCTACAATATTAAATCTCAATATTGAACGGTGAGTTATAGTCTCCCTTTTTAAATGCTTTAAATATTTTGGGATGAGAATACATGCAAATTTATTTTAAAAATAATGGACACAAGTACATACTTATTCTACACTGAGTAAAACCGAAAATCCCGTAGCTTTGGTAACTAGTTGCTACCAGTACATAGGATGTGGACTGGTGGGCGCGAATAATTGTATATGGATCCATAGGGCTTGACATCCCCGTCCGAGCTAGAGCGCTAGCCTTTTAACGGACGTATATTATTTGATTTTACGACACGTTGGTTTGCGTGTATTAAAACGAATAGGGTAATTATTATTATAGCGTTAAGTTTAGTTACCAGGGTGCTCTGTTATGTAGAATCTATTGATAAACTTTTTATGAAATCTTGTGATCCATCTTTATATACTTATGACTCGAGCAATTAAAACTATAACTCACCAACATTCATGTTGACCTTTTTAGCATGTTTTGTTCTCAGGTCCTTAGACTGCTTCCGCTGTGATGTGCTTGTTACCTGATCTAATGACCCGTCCTAATCCATCTGGACGAATACATTACATTTGGTTACATCGCGAGGTACTTGACCTCTATATGTTACATTTTACAAACATTGCATTCGTTTTTAAAAGACGAACTTTCTTTACATCGAAAGTTGATAGCATGCATACCATTTCATAATAAATTCAACTATAATTGACTCGAATGCAATGTCTTTTGAAATATGTCATGAATGACTCCAAATAATATCTCTAATTGAGCAAATGCACAGCGGAAGATTTCTTTCATACCTGAGAATAAACATGCTTTAAAGTGTCAACCAAAAGGTTGGTGAGTTCATTAGTTTATCATAATCAATCATTTCCATCATTTTAATAGACCACAAGATTTCATATTTTCATAAACATCATTCTCATATCAGGCATTTCGTAAACTGTATAGAGATAAAAATCATTCATATAGATTGAACACCTGGTAACCGACGTTAACTTTAATGCATAGAATATCCCCAAACAGAACCTCTCATCTGTATAATAATAATCTCGAAGTACTAAAGCATTCGTACCCCGAATGGGACTTGTCAAGGTCCATAGATCTATCTTTAGGATTCGCGTCAATCAGGGGCCATTTCCCTAAATTCTTAGGTTACCAGACTTGAAGGGCGATATTCGATTTAATAATCCAACCATAGAATGTAATTTTAAGTATTTGTGTCTATTTCGTAAAACATTATTAAAAGCATCGCATGTATTCTCAGTCCAAAAAATATATATTGCAAAAGCATTTAAAAAGGGAGCAAATGAAACTCACAATACTGTATTTTGTAGTAAAAATACACATGACGATATTGAACAACTGAACAATGCAGGGTTGGCCTCGGATTCACGAACCTATATCATTTGTATATTTATTAATACACATATTTGTAATCGAATAAGTTTATATATTATATCTTGGATTATATATTATACTTATTTAGTTTGTGTATATATTCAAAATGTTTAATATTATTATAGTTATATATATATAGGTATATCTGTTTAGTGTTATAGTAAAAATGCCTAAATTGTTATATATGAGTATTTCTAAAATAATTTGTTAATATAGTTAATATATACTTATAATAATATTTTAAAAACTTTTATTTTTAAATTCACAATACTTTTAATAATAATAATATTGTTATTACTAATAATCATAATTCTTGTCTTTTTAAAATGATAACTTTAAATAAATGATTATTAATGATAATAAGTTTTAATAATAATATTAGCACTGTTAATAAATATAATAATAATAATACTAATAATGATAATGTTAAGATAGTACTTATAACAATGATAATGATAATAATGATATTACAAATTTTAAATGTATTACTATATTAATAGAAATGATATTAATATCAATATTAATGAAAAGCAATACATTTATTATTTTCATAATAATACTAATAACATTCATAATTGTATCTAATATTCTATTAATGATAATAAATAATAGCTTTTATAGATATACCTATTTTAGTAACAATAATAACAATAATTATTATAATACTTGTAATGATAATAATAATTAATATCAACGATAACAATTAATAATAATAACAGTAATAATAATAATAATAATAATAATAATAATAATAATAATAATAATAACATACTAATAAAATACTTGAAAGGCTACCTTGATGAAATGAGCCTCAAAAAAATAAACTGTCAGAGCCGAGTATCGAACCCGCGACCTCTCGTTACTCGCAAACACTCTAAACCAACCAGCTATGCGTGTCTATCTGTTTAAATACAACTTTAATCTTTAATATAAATGTTTCTGTTAATCCCCATCTTCTTTATCATAAACAATTCCAGTCGACCAGGTTTGAATTCCAAACTTAAAACGTTTTAACTATTAAATTTTAAGAAACAAAAATGTTTAGAAATTAGTTTGAATTAGTTAAAACAACAAAATCAAAGAAAAAGAGCTGCCTCAGCTCGTTTAAACTCTTCAAGAACTCGAAATCAAACTCGTGATTTTTGGAAGTTTTAGACAAAGTTTACAACACAAAGTATATTTCAAATCACTCACAGAAACTTTTCAAACTGTTAATTGAACTAGAATCATCACAGGTAACTCTAATTCGTTCAATGAAAAATCGTTTGACTTTTGATATCGAAACTTTGACTCCAAAATTCACATTCGTTAAGAGAAATTGGACACTGAGACTTTACAGATCGTTTCACGACTTGAATTAAATACATTCTGCATTTTTACAATTTGAAAAAGGTTGAATTTTGGGGCTGTTGATAAAAATGACCACGAACAGAGTAATGGCATGGGTTCTTCCCTATTTCTGTTTAATTCGATCACTTTGAGGACTGTAAAGGGTTTCTGTAATTGTTAATTAACAGAGTGAGTTTATTGTTAACACTTGACTCTGAATTGCATCAATTATAAATCCAAATTGCTCGACAAGAAAATATTCGGTCAGAATAATATATAAGAAAAAAAATAAATCTCCTTTAACTGTGTTTGGTTGATAATGGTATGATTTGGAATCAAATTGTACTAGGATGAAGACATATAACAAATTATATCATAGCTCCATAGTCATGTGTAACTGATTTGGAGTTATGCATATGGTTTTATATATATTTATTATTAATAATTAATAATTATAATTATATTATTAATAATCTAATTACAAATAATAATAATAATAATAATAATAATAATAATATTATTATTAATAATAATAATAGTAATAACAATATTAGTTCGTAATAATAATAATTTTTAGTGCAATTGATAATAATAGTATTATTAATGATAACTAATAATAATGATAATAATATCAATAATAATAATAATAAATATATTAATAATAATAATAAATAATAATGATGCTAAAAATGATAATGTTAATAAGTTTAATAATAATCATCATAATAAGTATGGTGTCACTAATACTATAACTAATACTAGTAATAACACCACTTATAATAATATTAGAAATGATATTACTAATGAAAATCAAAATAAGTTGTATTACTTTTATAATAATGATTCTTAATGGTAATGATAATAAAATTATCTAATAATAATAATACTAATATAAATCATAACATCTAAAATTATAATTTTACTACTAGTTATAATAATATTTACCATGGTAACAATAATATTAATAATAATAATACAATAACAAATCAAATGTATCAAATTGCATGTTACAATTTTAATAATGTCAATAGTACTGATATTAATAATAATAATAATAGTGAATGTAAAAATAATGTAATAACTATAATCAAACTTGTAATTACATTTAATATATTAATTTTACAATTTACTACTTATGTAAGATTTACTAATTATACCATATATAATTGAATTATTACATATAATAATACTTATACATGGAATTCCTATATATTTATACGTATAGATTTATTACAACATACCTATTATATTAATTATGTATATGGTTTATATATATATCTGTATATTTTTATTTTAGTAACATCTTAATGATTTTGTATATTTCTCTACATATTTAATTCAAATGATTAAATGGTATTATATTAATTCAACTTAATATATACACTTATATTTATATATATATATATATATATATATATATATATATATATATATATATATATATATATATATATATATATATATATATATATATATATATATATATATATATATATATATATATATATATATTTTTATTTACTTATTTATTTACACGCAATTGTTCGTGAATCGTCAGCACATTCGAAAGGTAATTGATTATATGAACATAGTTCCAAAGTTTTAAGACTCAACTTTACTGACTTTGCTTATCGTATCGAAATCATATAGAGATTAAGTTTAAATTTAGTCGGAAATTCCCGGGTCGTCACAGTACCTACCCGTTAAAGAAATTTCGTCCCGAAATTTGAGTGAGGTGGTCATGGTTAACAATAAAAATGTTTTTATGACGAATATGAGTTGATAAATAGAGTTTTATCATCTTTGAGTAATATGGATAAAATGATTCTATTAATAGAAGCGTATGAATGAAGCTATCACAAAAGATCGAGATGAGGAAATGAAGATTTTCCATAACTTTTGACGTAGTCGCGATTGAATTCCGGAATTCAAGGGATTTAAAGAAAATCTCCAAAGTCTGATAGATTTGATTCTTCGGCGAATAAGGAGATTAAGATCTCTATAATTAAATACGGTGATCTGCCTCGACTACTCTATCTGATATTTCCATTATAAATTAAACTCCTCCGTTCCATTATTCTCACCATTCCTATACTTTCTTTCTTAGTTCATACATTCAAAAGATTGTGAAAATGCTTAATCCCGTTCTAATCCTTGATATTTTTCTAATTATCAATTCTGTCATCCTTCTTTTCAATCTTCCACCAGAAGAATCTGTTTATATTGCTATTCGTATTAATATCCATGGTTTGTAATCTCCTTGTTGTTATTGGGCTTTATATTTTCTCTTATATTTTGGGAGCTCTTTTGCCTTTTTATTCTCTTCCCGACCTCTAGTAAAGCGAGTAATGGTCCAGAATTCTTAAGTATGGAGTTTCGAATGAACTTAATGTTCTAAACAAGAAAGAACGTAATAACACGATTTGATTTGTCAAATTACCAGAGTCACTGAGAATAGAACTATCAAGAATATACTTTCTTGATATGTTCAAAAGTTAAGCAGAATGAAAGAGTTATGTAACATGGCACATGATGACGTTATAATCTGTGAATCATCATGTTCCATTTAGAAACTCAGCATGACTTACTGTAATATAATCACGTTGATCAAGTGTCATTATATTATACTAACTCATGCATCAGTTCCCAACATTACTTCAATAACATTCATATTTTAAGCTCGAAAGTTTACAGAATATAGAAACTAACAGTTTCTATATGATGTACACTGATAGCACGGAGATTAATGATTTCAGATAAGAATAGCTATGAAAATATCTTCAGAAATATAGAGGATATTTATAATGAAAGATACGATGATATCTTGAAATTTTTAATATCGATGGATGATGAAGAAGATTTATCTGTAAGGGTTTAAATTCGGAAGCGAATACCATGGATGATGAAGAAGATTTATCCGTAAGGGTTTAGATTCGGAAGCAAGGTATTCGCTAAAGATTTCATCAGAAAGAGAATCATCAGATTCTTTAAATACAGAGTTTGGTCCTTGTATTTGTCCTTGGTCTCCTTCGTGGTTAGCTCAATCCGTTTTCCAGTTCTAACTTTTCTGAGCTTTTCCTTCTGATGATTAAGGTCGTTTATGGTTGTCTACAGTTTCTACTGCTTCATTCAGCTTTTTCAACATTCAGAGTATTGATTTGTAGACTGAGTACTGTTCAGAATTTCAGAATAAAAGACCATAATTCTAAAAGATAAATGTTATACATATAACTGTTGATGTAGATATGCTGTGCGTTTTCAAAGTACTGATTGCTGACTCCCGATAATTGGTATGGCAGTTCTCGTTACAAGATGCGGATGAGTATATGATAAGGTTTCAATGAATAAATATAATGATTTATCGGAGAGATTTAAACCAAGAAGCAACGAGGTTACTGGTGAAAGGACCCGTCCTAATCCATCCGGACGAAGTCATCAACCTTTGATTCCAGAGCGATGATCGACTCCAAGTATTGTCCTTAAAATGAGAAAAATGCACAGCGGAAGGTTTCTTTCACACCTGAGAATAAACATGCTTAAAAGTGTCAACCAAAAGGTTGGTGAGTTCATTAGTTTATCATAAATAATCATTTCCAACATTTTAATAGACCACAAGATTTCATATTTCCATTTCTCATAAACATACGTCCCATGCATAGAGACAAAAATATCATTCATATGAATTGAACACCTGGTAACCGACATTCACAATTTGTATATAAGAATATCCCCATCATTCCGGGATCCTCCTTCGAACATGATATAAATTTCGAAGTACTAAAGCATCCGGTACTTTGGATGGGGCTTGTTGGGCCCGATAGATCTATCTTTAGAGTTCGCGTCAATTAGGGTGTCTGTTCCCTAATTCTTAGATTACCAGACTTAATAAAAAGGGCATATTCGATTAGATTATCCAACCATAGAATGTAGTTTCGATTACTTGTGTCTATTTCGTAAAGCATTTATAAAAGCAGCGCATGTATTCTCAGTCCCAAAAATATATGTTGCAAAAGCATTTAAAAAGGGATTAATGAAACTCACCTAATGTATTTTGTAGTAAAAATACATATAACTATATTGAACAATGCAGGGTTGGCCTCGGATTCACGAACCTATATCATTTATATATATGTTAACGCATATAATGGTAATCGAACAATTTATGTATTATAAGTGTACTAATTGTTACTTTAGTTATGTTTTTCATTAATAACCTAAGTAGTTACATTTATTAATATTTACTGTAAAAAGTATTAGTATAGTTACATTATATGTAGTAAATATGATTTTATATAACTAATAGTTATTCGATAAAATAATATTGATAATAGTAGATAAAAGGTGTTTCATTCTATAATAATAATAATAATAATAATAATAATAATAATAATAATAATAATAATAATAATAATAATAATAATAATAATAATAATAAGAATAATAAGAATACTACCTTAAAAAAAATGGCTTCCAAAATAATGTCGCAGTCCGGGCTCGAACCCGTGACCTTTCGCTTCTCGTCATCTCCCCTAACTATCTGTTCTGTTTCGATTTTATGATGTATTTACTCCCTTAAATCTATTTAACCCTAATTTAATTCTATTTGCAACATGCCCAAATACCTATCATTAATTAAGTCCATGAATAATTCTACTCAAGCCCAAAACCACTTTTAATATCCAACACAGATTCGTTTTTAGGGTAATACGTGAATAGAAAGATCAGATGGGTCTTCTTCATCCTTTGTCATCATATTATCTATGTGCACCGCCACTTACATCATCATGTTAATACAGACCCATCATCATTCCAGATATATTCGTTACAGAAAGTGGTCCTTCTGATTTCGTTAAATAGCAGACAGAAACAAACAATAAGTATTGTAGCAGCATTCACGCAGAAGGTAATATCGCCAGCTGTGCATGTCGATTTGAAATTCAATGGTAATGTTTCTCAACCGGTCCCTCCACCTCCTTTCTTTTAAATATGCACGACACTTGGGTGGGGCTTTGCATCATCAAATTGGGAAGTCTTCTTTTGAGTAAATCAATTACCCCAACTACCGTCCACTTACCCCCTATTTATATTTGTATTAATAACATGCTCGTCCAAAGTTGTTGTAGATAGATTAATATACCTCGTGGACTAACAGCTAGATGTGGGGTTCCATAATACAAAAGCTTTACCTAATTTCTTTTTAAAAAAAAAAACACACATCCCTAAAGAAAATCAACTTGGTCGGCCATACAAATTTGATTACCTGCCTACTTTCAAAACCTCTTATAATCACCTTGTATTGAATTCCTATATAACCACTTTATCAACTCTAACCCGTGTATCTCTCTTACTCGGTTCATCGACTTCCTTAATTAATACTCCCTTGACGTTTTAACATATTAGAAGTAGGAGAAGAGCAGCAGCTCTTCGGGAGCTGGAAACCAAGAGAAAACGGATGCGATTTGGGTTCGTGAATCAGGAGAAAGAAGAAAAAGATAAGGAAAAAAAATAATAGGAGAGAGAGAGTAGGGTATGGTCTTGAAGGTGGCGGTGGAAGTGGTGGTTTATGGGGTGATCTAGTGGTGGTTGTATGTGTTGTGTTAAATCAAGAGAATGAAACAGAAAACTCGAATAGTGGCGACCCATGATCGGTTTATGTTGGGGGGTTTAAGTGTTTCAAGTGGGTTTCAAATATATAGAACATGAACCGTGGTCGAGTAAGGACATTATGAGTTTATGTTTGCAACTGTAGCAGTAGACATGATCGAAGGAGGTTATGGTGTTTAGTTTGTTCGACAGAAATAGCTGCAACAGATGAGTAGCAACAAGTGGGTTTGGTGTTGAAGTGGTGTGCTTGGTTGGTTGTGTGATTATCGAATAACATTAGAATAGAAACAGAATAGAGAAGTAGCCCCATGGTTCACAATAAAGGCAATGGTTTGGTTGGGTTGTTGAGTTTAAGAAGCAAGAAGGTGGAGATTAATAGTAAAATAGAAGGAAGATTAGGAAAGCTTTATAAAGATACAATATAAATCGTATCCTTGAGTTACAATATATATACGACTGTTTGT
Organism: Rutidosis leptorrhynchoides; assembly: GCF_046630445.1. Classification (NCBI taxonomy): domain Eukaryota; kingdom Viridiplantae; phylum Streptophyta; class Magnoliopsida; order Asterales; family Asteraceae; genus Rutidosis; species Rutidosis leptorrhynchoides. Next base: position 559,768,214 of record NC_092334.1, on the reverse strand, counting down.
GTAAAACATATAGTAGTAGTAATGAACAAAGATGTTTACATGATGTTTGGTCGACATGAACAGCAGCCACGCCAGAAAAAATTTCAGCATCAATACAATTATTTAATGGGTTTGGTTATAGTGAAAATGGTGATTCAAGGAGACTGTAGGGTGATGGTGTTTCGTTGTGGTTATTGTTTGGCTCGATGGTGGTTTTCGAATGGTTGTGGATCTTGGTCTTGGTTAACATATGGTGACTAAAGGTTTAATGAGGGTATTCGTTGGATGGTTTACAAGGTGATCGATTTGGTGGCCGGAGATGGCTATTTTGAGTGTACTCGACAGATTTATGAGGAAAAGGAATGGAAGATGGGTTCTTGAAGTTGAAGGATGCAGTGAAGTATGTGTATACATACATTGAAATGTTTGTAAAATATCTTTACGTGTCATTGAAATTAAATGAGTGGACATAAAATATATCCAGCTTGTTTTATAGCTAATTGATATTGACAGAAGAGTTACTTTAGTTGACAATAACACAGAAAATAAAAGTTGGATAATGATCAATAACTGATTTTGTCTTTGTCTGTTTAACATACTCATCAAATTTCAAGGGGATATATATTGACAATGAAGTGTAACAACTAGGTCATGATTATGTGCCTTATTCTATATTAGAAATTATAAATTTATTAATAATAATAATAATAATAATAATAATAATAATAATAATAATAATAATAATAATAATAATAATAATGTAACAATATACATGTATCAAACTTTATATCTATATATATATGTATATATATATTTATATATATATATATATATATATATATATATATATATATATATAATCATATCAACTTACAATTAGTTGTTCGTGAATCGTCGGAAATGGTCAAAGGGTAATTAATTACATGAATATAGATTTCAAAACTTTCGAGACTCAACGTTACAGATTTTGCTTATCGTGTCGGAAACATATAAAGATTTAGTTTAAATTAAGTCGAAAAATCCCGGGTTGTCACAGTACATACCCGTTAAAGAAATTTCGTCCTGAAATTTGAGTGAGGTGGTCATGGTTAACAATAAAAATGTTTTCATGACGAATATGAGCTGATAAATAGAGTTTTCATCATTACAGAATAATACAGATAAAATAATTCGATTATTCGAAGAGCACGAATGAAACTATCATGAGAGAGATCCCAACGGGCAATCGTCCACCTTCGCCCAAAAACTTGCCCAAATTTTTAGCCGTTAGTAAAATAAAAAATAAAAAAAAATTCAACGGCTATCCCAACGGTCACTTTTACACTATAAAAAAAAAACATCAACCATATACCTCATTTTATACACTCAAATATATATTTCTTTTATATTTCTACCTTTCTCAAAATCAAAATCAAACACTCCCAAACTACAAAATGTTAACACTTCCACCAATGATTGTTTCATTCGATGTTCATTACGGAGGTGATTTCCGTAATCAAATGAAGGAATATAAGTGGGGCGACAGTATTTCGTTTGAATATATCGACATTCGTGATGTTAGTTTACAAGACTTGCTATCCTTTCTGAAGGAAAAAGTTCCGTGTGAATTCACGTCTGTGTTCTTTTATAAAGACGATTATGATGCGAATTGTAGGGCAAGTTTTATGTGTACCGATGATCAATGGTACTTTATAAAAGATACCATTGAAGATCGCGGTAAACGCATTTCTTTGTATGCGGTTCTTGAAGATGAAGAGACGTTGGGTTATCGTTACCTCGATGAATCAGCTGAAGCAGCAGTTGAGGCATCAAGAGAAATACCGATGTCTCCAGAGTACCTCACAGATGGTGAAATGACTGGTGAACGCTACTTTGCAGATGACAATTGACGACGACGAGTAGTTTGATTGTAATCTTTTAATTTTTAATTGTCGTGATGTTTTAATTTTTAATTATTGTAATTTCAGTGTTGTTGTCGAGTTTTATATCTTCCTTTATGTTTCGGAGCTCTTTGTCTTTTTAATCTCCTCTCGATCTCTAGTAAAACGAGTAATGGTCTAGAATTTGTAAGTATGGAGTTTCGAATGAATTTAATGTTATAATCAAGAAAGAACGTAATAGCACGATTTCATTCGTCAAATTACCAGAATCATTGAGAATAGAGCTATCAATAATATACTTTCTTGATATGTTCAGAAGTTAATTAGTATGAAAGAGTTATGTAACATGACACATGATGGTGGTATGATCTACTGTGAACCATCATGTCCCATTAGAACTCAGCATGACTTACTGTAATATAATCACGTTGATCAAGTGTCATTATATTATACTAATTCATGCATCAGTTCCTAACATTACTTCAATAACATTCCTATTTTAAGCTCGAAAGTTTACAGAATATAGAAACTAACAGTTTCTATATGATGTAATACTGATAGCACGAAGAGATTAATGATTTCAGATAAGAATAGTTATGAAAATATATCTTCAAAAATATGGAGGATATTTATAATAAAAGATACGATAATATCTCGGAATATCTAAGATCAGAGAATGATAGAAACTATTGTCCGCAAGGGTTTAGAGTAAAGAGCAAGATATTCTCTAAAGATTTCAACGGATCCAGAATTATATGGATTCTTTGAATATAGGGGTATGGTCCTTGTATTTGTCCTTGGTCTCCTTCGTGGTTAGCTCAATCCGTTTTCCATTCCAACTTTTTTGAGCTTTTCCAACATACTATTCTTTATCATCAAGCTTCCAATGATTAAGGTCGTTTACGGTTGTCTATGGTTTCTGCTGCTTCATTCAGCTTTTTCAACATCCAGAGTATTGGTTTGTGACTGAGTGCTTTTCAGAATTTCAGAATGAGAGATCATAATTCTAAGAGATAAATGTCATACATATAACTGTTGATGTAGATATTCTGTGAGTTTTTAAAGTACTGATTGCTGATTCCTGGTAATTGTTATGGCAGTTCTCGTTACAAGATGTGGATGAGTGTATGGTAGGGTTTAAAGGAATAAATATGATGATTTGTTAGAGAGATTTAAGCCAAGAAGCAACGAGATTGCTGGTACGTTTACTGCTAATGTAGTGAGATATAAATGGTTTTCCAGTATTGATGACAAAAGGGAACTTTTATATCAGGGTTATAATAAGCTAAACCGAGTGAAAAGTCGAAGTTGACTTGTTGGAGCTGTGACAAAATTTACTACTTTGAAAAAGGGATTATGAAGTTACTTTGGGTAATAATAATGCTAAAGGATCTAACACAGATACAGGTTAAATGTTTACTCAGGTTCCGAGTATTTTCAGGTGCATAGCTATATGCATCACTCTTTCGTTCCGTAAATGATGTTTCATCCTCTCGATTGAAATGTTTTCAAGAATCATGAAAGGTTTGAACGCATAATGTAATCGTGAAGATACAAATGAGGTTTAAGATGAATTCAAGTGGCAACTTGAGGAAATATTTAACTGTAGAAGATGAAATTTATTTACAATCTTTTAAGTCGAAAAGTGTTGTATTTAATATTTCCTACTATTTTAATAATTTTTAATTGTCCATAATAGTAGTCCAATATTCCAATAGTTCAATAGCTCCACCAAAACTAGTATATTTTAAGGAAATAGTCATATAGTAACAGTTAGCTAGGAACAGTTAACATAGTTTTAAGGTTTTACGTAGTTAATTAATTGGTTACTAATAAATTTTATTTTGTTCATTATTTTCTTCATTATGCCACTTGTCAAATCTTGACTTGGGTTTGATCGGCAGAAACTCATATGTGAAATTTAATTGGAATGAAAATGGTTATTCTTTGGTGAACAGATACGTATACCTGTGGAGTAAGTAGGATAGTAAATGACTGTTGAATCAGATTCGAAGAATGTACATTGTAACTTATTAATGTGAAATTTAAATATTCCTCGGGTATTACCTACCCGTTAAAGTATTTTCATCATTAATAGTTTGTACAAGAGAATTTTTAATTACAATCGTTATAAAAAAATATATATACATATATATTTTCTTCAGATGTAATCATGGATTTAATGAATTAACATGATATTAAACTCATTAGATCTACGGTTAGAACTAGAGTACATAATCTCTAAAACATTAGAGATTATATATAATCGCCATGAAGGACGAAGCTAATCGATGTAGAATGATACGTAGAATGATGATTATACTCAAAGTACAGATGATGATATTGAAACATGGATTGTTGATGGTACTGGTGCTGTTATTGATTGTACTGTTGGTGCCGGTGATGTTGTTGAAGCTGGTACATTTTGCACCATATTCTCCGAATTGATTATTCGAGCGCGAAGTTCATTGACTTCTTCTATTATTCCGGGATAATTGTCGGTTCGGACGAGTGGATGAATGAGGTTTAGAATCTGAGATGGTATATGATCGTGACGAGATACTCTAAAAATGAGAGAGAAAATGGTGTCTCGAACAGGTTCGCCGGTAAGCGCTTCAGGTTCATTGTCAAGAGGTTAATTCGGTTGGTGGAAGGGATCTCCTTCTACGCGTCTTCATTGATTAAGTCGACTATGAACTCATCAGATGAATTGGGGATGGCTGATTGATTGATCCATTCTGGTGACACCGCTTTCGGAGCTTAGGTGAATATCCATGTTGGAATAGCTGTCGGAATAATTATCGGGATAGCTATCGAAATCTGAGGGACTCGAACTGGTTGAGGGATTCATCTCGTACGATCAGATGAAGGATTTTCAATAAGAAATAGGTTATAGGATGTAGATTAGTACCCTGCAATACATGATTTACATATGCATATATAATACTAAAATCTCATAAGCTACGGAGGAATCTACGAAAGCTGTCAGGCAAAGGTAACAATAACAGATACGCTAAGATATGAATTTATCTATACACTGTCTATGCAATAGAGGCAGTAAGACATGTCTAGACTAAGAATGATAAGCAGGTAATTTCCTAAGGATGATAAGCAGATGATTTTCGACAAGAAATGATAAGCAAAACTTTTGACATGCAGACACGGTCGAAGTCCAGACTCACTAATGCATCTAAACAACTATCAGTTAAACATACTAATGCAAGACCTGGTTCGCTAAGACCACCGCTCTGATACCAACTGAAAGGACTCGTCCTAATCCATCCGGACGAAGTCATCAACCTTTGATTCCAGAGCGATGATTGACTCCAAGTATTGTCCTTAAAATGAGAAAAATGCACAGCGGAAGGTTTCTTTCACACCTGAGAATAAACATGCTTAAAAGTGTCAACCAAAAGGTTGGTGAGTTCATTAGTTTATCATAAATAATCATTTCCAACATTTTAATAGACCACAAGATTTCATATTTCCATTTCTCATAAACATACGTCCCATGCATAGAGACAAAAATATCATTCATATGAATTGAACACCTGGTAACCGACATTCACAATTTGTATATAAGAATATCCCCATCATTCCGGGATCCTCCTTCGGACATGATATAAATTTCGAAGTACTAAAGCATCCGGTACTTTGGATGGGGCTTGTTGGGCCCGATAGATCTATCTTTAGAGTTCGCGTCAATTAGGGTGTTTGTTCCCTAATTCTTAGATTACCAGACTTAATAAAAAGGGCATATTCGATTAGATTATCCAACCATAGAATGTAGTTTCGATTACTTGTGTCTATTTCGTAAAGCATTTATAAAAGCAGCGCATGTATTCTCAGTCCCAAAAATATATGTTGCAAAAGCATTTAAAAAGGGATTAATGAAACTCACCTAATGTATTTTGTAGTAAAAATACATATAACTATATTGAACAATGCAGGGTTGGCCTCGGATTCACGAACCTATATCATTTATATATATGTTAACGCATATAATGGTAATCGAACAATTTATGTATTATAAGTGTACTAATTGTTACTTTAGTTATGTTTTTCATTAATAACCTAAGTAGTTACATTTATTAATATTTACTGTAAAAAGTATTAATATAGTTACATTATATGTAGTAAATATGATTTTATATAACTAATAGTTATTCGATAAAATAATATTGATAATAGTAGATAAAAGGTGTTTCATTCTATAATAATAATAATAATAATAATAATAATAATAATAATAATAATAATAATAATAATAATAATAATAATAATAATAATAATAATAATAATAATAATAATAAGAATACTACCTTAAAAAAAATGGCTTCCAAAATAATGTCGCAGTCCGGGCTCGAACCCGTGACCTTTCGCTTCTCGTCATCTCCCCTAACTATCTGTTCTGTTTCGATTTTATGATGTATTTACTCCCTTAAATCTATTTAACCCTAATTTAATTCTATTTGCAACAGGCCCAAATACCTATCATTAATTAAGTCCATGAATAATTCTACTCAAGCCCAAAACCACTTTTAATATCCAACACAGATTCGTTTTTAGGGTAATATGCGAATAGAAAGATCAGATGGGTCTTCTTCATCCTTTGTCATCATATTATCTATATGCACCGCCACTTACATCATCATGTTAATACAGACCCATCATCATTCCAGATATATTCGTTACAGAAAGTGGTCCTTCTGATTTCGTTAAATAGCAGACAGAAACAAACAATAAGTATTGTAGCAGCATTCACGCAGAAGGTAATATCACCAGCTGTGCATGTCGATTTGAAATTCAATGGTAATGTTTCTCAACCGGTCCCTCCACCTCCTTTCTTTTAAATATGCACGACACTTGGGTGGGGCTTTGCATCATCAAATTGGGAAGTCTTCTTTTGAGTAAATCAATTACCCCAACTACCGTCCACTTACCCCCTATTTATATTTGTATTAATAACATGCTCGTCCAAAGTTGTTGTAGATAGATTAATATACCTCGTGGACTAACAGCTAGATGTGGGGTTCCATAATACAAAAGCTTTACCTAATTTCTTTATAAAAAAAAAAAAAAGCACATCCCTAAAGAAAATCAACTTGGTCGGCCATACAAATTTGATTACCTGCCCACTTTCAAAACCTCTTATAATCACCTTGTATTGAATTCCTATATAACCACTTTATCAACTCTAACCCGTGTATCTCTCTTACTCGGTTCATCGACTTCCTTAATTAATACTCCCTCGACGTTTTAACATATTAGAAGTAGGAGAAGAGCAGCAGCTCTTCGGGAGCTGGAAACCAAGAGAAAACGGATGCGATTTGGGTTCGTGAATCAGGAGAAAGAAGAAAAAGATAAGGAAAAAAAATAATAGGAGAGAGAGATGAGAGAGAGTAGGGTATGGTCTTGAAGGTGGCGGTGGAAGTGGTGGTTTATGGGGTGATCTAGTGGTGGTTGTATGTGTTGTGTTAAATCAAGAGAATGAAACAGAAAACTCGAATAGTGGCGACCCATGATCAGTTTATGTTGGGGGGTTTAAGTGTTTCAAGTGGGTTTCAAATATATAGAACATGAACCGTGGTCGAGTAAGGACATTATGAGTTTATGTTTGCAACTGTAGCAGTAGACATGATCGAAGGAGGTTATGGTGTTTAGTTTGTTCGACAGAAATAGCTGCAACAGATGAGTAGCAACAAGTGGGTTTGGTGTTGAAGTGGTGTGCTTGGTTGGTTGTGTGATTATCGAATAACATTAGAATAGAAACAGAATAGAGAAGTAGCCCCATGGTTCATAATAAAGGCAATGGTTTGGTTGGGTTGTTGAGTTTAAGAAGCAAGAAGGTGGAGATTAATAGTAAAATAGAAGGAAGATTAGGAAAGCTTTATAAAGATACAATATAAATCGTATCCTTGAGTTACAATATATATACGACTGTTTGTGTAAAACATATAGTAGTAGTAATGAACAAAGATGTTTACATGATGTTTGGTCGACATGAACAGCAGCCACGCCAGAAAAAATTTCAGCATCAATACAATTATTTAATGGGTTTGGTTATAGTGAAAATGGTGATTCAAGGAGACTGTAGGGTGATGGTGTTTCGTTGTGGTTATTGTTTGGCTCGATGGTGGTTTTCGAATGGTTGTGGATCTTGGTCTTGGTTAACATATGGTGACTAAAGGTTTAATGAGGGTATTCGTTGGATGGTTTACAAGGTGATCGATTTGGTGGCCGGAGATGGCTATTTTGAGTGTACTCGACAGATTTATGAGGAAAAGGAATGGAAGATGGGTTCTTGAAGTTGAAGGATGCAGTGAAGTATGTGTATACATACATTGAAATGTTTGTAAAATATCTTTACGTGTCATTGAAATTAAATGAGTGGACATAAATATATCCAGCTTGTTTTATAGCTAATTGATATTGACAGAAGAGTTACTTTAGTTGACAATAACACAGAAAATAAAAAGAAAATAAAAGTTGGATAATGATCAATAACTGATTTTGTCTTTGTCTGTTTAACATACTCATCAAATTTCAAGGGGATATATATTGACAATGAAGTGTAACAACTAGGTCATGATTATGTGCCTTATTCTATATTAGAAATTATAAATTTATTAATAATAATAATAATAATAATAATAATAATAATAATAATAATAATAATAATGTAACAATATACATGTATCAAACTTTATATCTATATATATATATGTATATATATCTATATATATATATATATATATATATATATATATATATATATATATATATATATATATATATATATATATAATCATATCAACTTACAATTAGTTGTTCGTGAATCGTCGGAAATGGTCAAAGGGTAATTAATTACATGAATATAGATTTCAAAACTTTCGAGACTCAACGTTACAGATTTTGCTTATCGTGTCGGAAACATATAAAGATTTAGTTTAAATTAAGTCGAAAAATCCCGGGTCGTCACAACTGGTACGTCTGCTGGTAATGTGGTAGAATATGAAAGGTTCCCCGGTAATAATAAAAGAGCACGCATATATATCAAGGTTATAATAAGGTTGTTTCGAACGAAAAGTCAAAGTTGTCTTGCTGGAGCTGTGACAAGATTGGCTAATTTGAAAAGGAATTGCAAAGTTATTTTCGGTAATAACAACGCCAAAGGAGCTAGCACAGATACGTGTTAAACATTTACTCAGGTTCTGAGTATTTTCAGGTGCATAACTATATGCATCAATCTTTTCTTCCGTAGATGAAGTGCGGTTGGTTCATTCTCTCGATTGAGGTGTTTTCAAGAATCATGAAAGGTTTGAATGCAGATTGTAATTGTCAAGATACAAATGAGGTTTAAGATGAAATCAAGTGGCAAACTTGAAGAAATGTTTAGTTTCATATGTTATAATCAATATTTTAATTTATTTTAATTGTTCAATGTTGGCAGTCCTCAGTTGATAGTCCACAGTTAGCAGTTCAATAATTCATATATAGTTTAATATATAACATTCAATTTAATTAATACGTATCGTGACCCGTGTACATGTCTCAGATTCGATCACAACTCAAAGTATATATATTATTATAGAATCAACCTCAACCCTGTATAGCTAACTCCAGCATTACTGCATATAGAGTGTCTATGGTTATTCCAAATAATATATATATATATATATATATATATATATATATATATATATATATATATATATATATGCGTCGATATGATATGTCAAAACCTTGTATACGTGTCCCGATATTTAAAGTGCGTAAAAAAATAAATAGCAGAAATTAAATGACAATAAATAAAGTGCGTAAAGTAAATAACAGAAATTAAATGACGATAAATAAAATTGCGAGAATATAAATTGCGATAAATAAAATGTAATCAATTAGTTAGGAACAGTTAGCGTGGATTCTTAACAAAAATTTTCATAGTTAATTTGTTTGTTTGTAACAAATTTTATTTTGTCCAATGTTTTCTTCATTATGCCATTTGTTGGATCCTGATAGGTCAAAATCCAAATATGAAAGTTAATGAAAATGGTTATTCTGCGGTGAACGGATTCGTATATCTTGTGGATGTAAGTGGGATAGTAAATGACTGTTGAATCATGTTCAAAGAATGTACAGTGTAACTTATTAATGTGAAATCTAAATATTCCTCGGGTATTACCTACCCGTTAAAATATTTTTACCATTAACATTTTGTACAAAAAAAAACTTTTAATTACAATCTTTATGAAAACACACACACACACATATATATATATATATATATATATATATATATATATATATATATATATATATATATATATATATATTCCTTCAGATGTAATCATGGATTTAATAAGTCAATATGATATTAGACTCATTTGATTTACCGTTAGAACAAGAATATATAATCTCTAAAACATTAGAGATTACATAATCGCCATGAAGAACGAAGATAATTGATGTAGAACGATACGTAGAACGATGATTATGCTAGAGGTATATAATGAGATATTGAGGCATGTGATGTTTAAACTTGGGTTGTTGGTGGTACTGGTATTGATGTTGGTGGTACTGTTGCCGATGATGTTGCTGAAGCTGGTAAATTTTGCACCATATTCTCCAAATTGATTATTCGAGTGCGAAGTTCGTTGACCTCTTATATTACTCCGGGATGATTGTCGGTCGGAACGAGCATATGAATAAGGTTTAGAATCTGAGTTGTGATATAGTCGTGGCGAGATACTCTAGAAATGAGAGAGAAAATGGTGTTTCAAACAGGTTCGCCGGTAAGTGCTTCAGGTTCTTCGCCACGAGGTGAATTCGGATGGTGGAAGGGATCGCCTTCTTCGCGTCTCCATTGATTAAGTAGACTACGAACCCATCTCCAATTCATTCAGAATAAATGATGGCTAATTGGCTGGTTTATTACGGTCACACTGCTGTTGAAGCTCGAGTGAAACTCTATATAGGAATTCGAGGGACTTGAACTAGTGGCGAATTCCATTTCGTTCGATTGAATGAAGGATTTTTTGATATGAAATGACTTTCGGCTATCGGATGGTATTCTAATTACATAGAATATCTATATATATATAGAACAAAAGATTTCATAGATTACGGAGGAATTTACGGAATATATCAGGCAAAGTTTACAGTAATAGATACGCTAAGATATGAATTAGCAGATACGCTAATATATGAATTTTGTCTATACACTATTCATGCAGTCAATGCAGTAAAACGTTTCTAGACTAAGAATAATGAACAGGTAATTTCCTAAGGATGATAAGCATATGATTTCCGACAGAAATGATAAGCAAAACTTTTGACATGCAGATACGGTAAAAGTCTAGACTCACTAATGCATCCTAACGACTATCAGTTAGACACACTAATGCAAGACCCGGTTCACTAAGACCACCGCTCTGATACCAACTCTAATGACCCGTCCTAATCCATCTGGATGAATACATTACATTTAGTTACATCGTGAGGTACTTGACCTCTATATGTTACATTTTACAAACATTGCATTCGTTTTTAAAAGACAAACTTTCTTTACATCGAAAGTTGACAGCATGCATACCATTTCATAATAAATTCAACTATAATTGACTTAATAATAATCTTGATGAACTCAACAACTCGAATGCAACGTCTTTTGAAATATGTCATGAATGACTCCAAATAATATCTCTAATTGAGCAAATGCACAGCGAAAGATTTCTTTCATACCTGAGAATAAACATGCTTTAAAGTGTCAACCAAAAGTTTGGTGAGTTCATTAGTTTATTATAATCAATCATTTCCATCATTTTAATAGACCACAAGATTTCATATTTTCATAAACATCATTCTCATATCAGGCATTTTACAAACTACATAGAGATAAAAATCATTCATATGGATTGAACACCTGGTAACCGACGTTAACTTTAATGCATAGAATATCCCCAAACAGAACCTCTCGTGTGTATAATAATAATCTCGAAGTACTAAAGCATTCGTGCCCTGAATGGGACTTGTCAAGGTCCATAGATCTATCTTTAGGATTCGCGTCAATCAGGGGCCATTTCCCTAAATTCTTAGGTTACCAGACTTGAAGGGCGATATTCGGTTTAATAATCCAACCATAGAATGTAATTTTAAGTACTTGTGTCTATTTCGTAAAACATTATTAAAAGCATCGCATGTATTCTCAGTCCTAAAAATATATATTGCAAAAGCATTTAAAAAGGGAGCAAATGAAATTCACAATACTGTATTTTGTAGTAAAAATACACATGACGATATTGAACAACTCAACAATGCAGGGTTGGCCTCGGATTCATGAACCTATATCATTTGTATATTTATTAATACACATATTTGTAATCGAATAAGTTTATATATTATATCTTGGATTATATATTATACTTATTTAGTTTGTGTATATATTCAAAATTTTTAATATTATTATAGTTATATATATATATATATATATATATATATATATATATATATATATATATATATATATATATATATATATATATATATATATATATCTGTTTAGTGTTATAGTAAAAATGCCTAAATTGTTATATATGAGTATTTCTAAAATAATTTGTTAATATAGTTAATATATACTTATAGTAATATTTTAAAAACTTTTATTTTTAAATTCACAATACTTTTAATAATAATAATAATATTGTTATTACTAATAATCATAATTCTTGTCTTTTTAAAATGATAACTTTAAATAAATGATTATTAATGATAATAAGTTTTAATAATAATATTAGCACTGTTAATAAATATAAATATAATAATAATAATAATACTAATAATGATAATGTTAAGATAGTACTTATAACAATGATAATGATAATAATGATATTACAAATTTTAAATGTGTTACTATATTAACAGAAATGATATTAATATCAATATTAATGAAAAGTAATACATTTATTATTTTTATAATAATACTAATAACATTCATAATTGTATCTAATATTCTATTAATGATAATAAATAATAGCTTTTATAGATATACCTATTTTAGTAACAATAATAACAATAATTATTATAATACTTGTAATGATAATAATAATTAATATCAACAATAACAATTAATAATAATAACAATAATAATAATAATAATAATAATAATAATAATAATAACATACTAATAAAATACTTGAAAGGCTACCTTAATGAAATGAGCCTAAAAAAATAAACTGTCAGAGCCGAGTATCGAACCCACGACCTCTCGTTACTCGCAAACACTCTAAACCAACCAGCTATGCTTATCTATCTGTTTAAATACAACTCTAATCTTTAATATAAACGTTTCTGTTAATCCCCATCTTCTTCATCATAAACAATTCCAGTCGACCAGGTTTGAATTCCAAACTTAAAACGTTTTAACTATTAAATTTTAAGAAACAGAAATGTTTAGAAATTAGTTTGAATTAGTTAAAACAACAAAATCAAAGAAAAAGAGCTGCATCAGCTCGTTTAAACTCTTCAAGAACTCGAAATCAAACTCGTGATTTTTGGAAGTTTTAGACAAAGTTTACAACACAAAGTATATTTCAAATCACTCACAGAAACTTTTCAAACTGTTAATTGAACTAGAATCATCACAGGTAACTCTAATTCGTTCAATGAAAAATTGTTTGACTTTTGATATCGAAACTTTGACTCCAAAATTCACATTCGTTAAGAGAAATTGGACACTGAGACTTTACAGATCGTTTCACGACTTGAATTAAATACATTCTGCATTTTTACAATTTGAAAAAGGTTGAATTTTGGGGCTGTTGATAAAAATGACCACGAACAGAGTAATGGTATGGGTTATTCCCTATTTCTATTTAATTCGATCACTTTGAGGACTGTAAAGGGTTTCTGTAATTGTTAATTAACAGAGTGGGTTTATTGTTAACACTTGACTCTGAATTGCATCAATTATAAATCCAAATTGCTCGACAAGGAAATATTCGGTCTGAATAATATATAAGAAAAAAAATAAATTGCCTTTAACTATGTTTGGTTGATAATGGTATGATTTGGAATCAAATTGTACTAGGATGAAGACATATAACAAATTATAACATAGCTCCATAGTCATGTGTAACTGATTTGGAGTTATGCGTATGGTTTTATATATTTTTATTATTAATAATTAATAATTATAATTATATTATTAATAATCTAATTACAAATAATAATAATAATAATAATAATAATAATAATAATAATAATAGTAATAACAATATTAGTTCATAATAATAATAATTTTTAGTGCAATTGATAATAATAGTATTATTAATGATAACTAATAATAATGATAATAATATCAATAATAATAATAATAAATATATTAATAATAATAATAAATAATAATGATGCTAAAAATGATAATGTTAATAAGTTTAATAATAATAATCATAATAAGTATGGTGTCACTAATACTATAACTAATACTAGTAATAACACCACTTATAAAAATATTAGAAATGATATTACTAATGATAATCAAAATAAGTTGTATTACTTTTATAATAATGATTCTTAATGGTAATGATAATAAAATTATCTAATAATAATAATACTAATATAAATCATAACATCTAAAATTATAATTTTACTACTAGTTATAATAATATTTACCATGGTAACAATAATATTAATAATAATAATACAATAACAAATCAAATGTATCAAATTGCATTTTACAATTTTAATAATGTCAATAGTACTGATATTAATAATAATAATAATAATAATGAATGTAAAAATAATGTAATAACTATAATCAAACTTGTAATTACATTTAATATATTAATTTTACAATTTAATACTTATGTAAGATTTACTAATTATACCATATATAATTGAATTATTACATATAATAATACTTATACATGGAATTCCTATATATTTATACGTATAGATTTATTACAACATACCTATTATATTAATTATGTATATGGTTTATATATATATATATCTGTATATTTTTATTTTAGTAACATCTTAATGATTTTGTATATTTCTCTACATATTTAATTCAAATGATTAAATGGTATTATATTAATTCAACTTAATATATACACTTATATTTATATATATATATATATATATATATATATATATATATATATATATATATATATATATATATATATATATTTACTTATTTATTTACAAGCAATTGTTCGTGAATCATCAGCATAGTCGAAAGGTAATTGATTATATGAACATAGTTCCAAAGTTTTAAGACTCAACTTTACTGACTTTGCTTATCGTATCGAAATCATATAGATATTAAGTTTAAATTTAGTCGAAAATTCCTGGGTCATCACACCTGAAAGGAGTCTCTCATGCTTTGTATAAAGTTTATTGCATTCGAAACAAAACTACGTTGTGTAATAAATAATTTGACTGTGATGTCAATCTGTAAGATAAAGACTTATGTATTTCCGGGGATTTACTTATTCTTAAGTAATCGCCCACATGTTTATAACTTTCTATGTTTAGAAAGTCACTTATTTTAATGAATGCAATATTTTATCAAAACGTATCATGTAGAGGTCAAAACCTCACTGTGGAATCAATGATTAATGTGTTGCGTCAATAGCGATTTTGACGGGTCATTACAGGTCAAGCATACATGCATGCACTATTGATAACACCTTTGGATTCAAACTTAAAGCATACATGCATACGCTATTGATAGCATCCGTGATTTTCAACTTATATTATGTCGCAAATTATTTCATTTATACTTTATAACTTTTGTAAACTTAAACTCGTTGTCGAACCGTTGGTAAACTTAAAACTTTGCAAGTATTATACGTTTCAAATGAATGCGACATAATTTTGGTCAAACGCGTCTCATTTAGGGACTATGACCACGTAACGGGACCTAAGTTGACGGCGTCGTCAATGGCGATTTTGGCGGGTCGTCACATGGACGCTTCCATCAAAGGGTCAAAGGGTGTGTTAGTCATTGGTGTGGCGCTGGTTGGCACACATATTACAGGAGCAGCTATTTATAACTTGTAATTTGTGCTTTATATAATTATACATTATATATTTTATTGATATATTTGTCGATATTATTTGGTAAAAGATAAGTTGAGTTTAGTGAAAGGTTAGTGAACGAAAATTTAGAGTGGTTGATGCTGATGAGGTATTGATGTAAAGGAGAAAAGTTTAGTTAAGAAAAATGTTATGATAAGAACTATGTCTAACTATTCTTCGCAAACAAGAATTACATGTCTCTCTTAGCGAGAGGTCATGAGTTCGACTCCGTTGGGCTGCAACATTGCACTCAATGTTATCTATGACCTGAAGTATCTACTCAGGTCGCCTTTCGATTTGTGCGGGGGCAACGGGGAGGGGAAGTTTTACCGGCCATGCTCTCGGATTGGTTCGAATTTTCTCCAAGGCAGTAGTTAGAGGCGGGTTAAGCAACTACGGAAGATGAATGCGTGGGTGATTTAATACCCTTTGGTGATCCCAAAACTGATGTCAAAAGAAAAACAAGAATTACATGTGTTGTAGGTGTGAAGAATTTGATCAAAGGAACATGAATTCGGGTATGATTTGGTGAATAAGTCGTAGGAATTTTGTTGCCTTATTTATTTCTTTTAGAAGGATAAAGCATTGGAAAGAAAAAAAGGAAACAAGATAGAAATAGCTTGGAGATTATGTCAAACTTGGAAGACAAGTTAATCAAAGAAACAAGGAGTTATTTATTTATGGAATATTTCTTGTACTTGAAGGCCAAGTTAAACGTGTGCAACAAGGTTGTAGGTTTAATGCTTCCCCTATAAATTGACCTCTAACCTCAATGTAACGATGTGCACAATAATATAAGAAAATCTCTGGTTTGCGCCCGTGGAGTAAACCCTTCTTCGCGTTTTGAAGTTGGGATATAACCACGTTAAATACCCGTGTCGTTTGTACTTTATTTATCGGTATGCTTTAATTATTCGTTTGTCATTCATGGGTGTGGTGATTGAGACCAATCACTTGTCTTGGTTGGGTCCCTAAATTCCTAACAAGTGTTATCTAGAGCTCAAGGTTCGAGTATGGGCACGATGGCGAATTGAAAGTATGGTGAACGAAAGATGGGTATATGATGTGATGCAACACGTATCATGATCATGGGATCAGTCAATGGGGTTGATGATCAGATCGATGGGTTTTGTTGCACAGAGATTTTCGAGGGAGATCCGGGTGTCGGATCTAAGTTATCATTTCATGCGGTCCAGTTCGAGGAAATGATGAACTTTCAAAACTCAGATACTACTGTGCAGCTGGAGGAGAAAAATCATAACAGGTTCGTTAACCATTGGATCTGTTTGAAGTTTTTATCAAAGTTGCTAGATACATAGTTCTAGTGACCATAAAAATTTTAGGAGAATCGGACCGTTAGATTTCAAGATATGATTTTTCGAATGCTTCTGTTCAAAGTTTAATTACGGAGTTGTGAGAGAAGAAAAATAACTACGGGTTCGTTAACCGTTGGATTGCTTTGATATTTTAAATGTATACTCTAGACTCATAGATCTAGTCGTGGTCAAAATTTGGTGGTGATTGAACCGTTCAATTTGGAGATATGTGTTTTCGAAATTTCAGTCGTTCGGGTTTGGAGCTGCAGTGAGAGAAAAATCATAGAGGGTTCGTCTACCGTTGGATCTACGTGAAACTTGGACTTTAGGTTCCATAAGTACTGGTATAAGAGTGGTATAATTTTGGTGATGATCGGACCGTTGGATCTTGAGATACGCTTTTTTAAGTTGCGGTAGTTTTATGAGAGAGTTCCAGTTTTGATGTTGCGAGTGGCGAGACGATTTGTTTTGCGAATCTTCGGGCGATAAAGGCTATAATTTTTTCAGAGATGTAGCTTTGTTATGGAAGCTAAACTATATGCCAGATGTGATGGACGGCGCCGTGGGCGCACCTCTTATATTAACGTTGAGTTGATCCTGGAGCCTTGTATCGAAATCTCACAGGTCCACACACAGATAGCTTGAGGGTTCTGTTTGGTGGCGGTAAAGGTTGGGCCCGAACTATCGGTGAAGGGGAGGACCATACGGATTTGGGTTTGAGGGGAGGTTTGTTGTGGCACAAACCATAGTTATACATCGGATATGGGGAAGAAACAAATGTGTGCTTAAAAGGTGGTTTTTCTCAGGTTTGGGCGGTAAGGTAGCAAACAGTAGGGACAGTCGTTTAGAAATCGACAGTGGACGTTATCGTAGAAGTTTGGATACTCGCGGGTTGTAGTCTGGATGTGTGAATAGCGCAACGTGACATTTGCAGCATGTTAACGGTTGGCTTAACCCCTTGGTTGGCACACACAGTTGTGCACCCTCAGTGGATGAGTTGATCTTGGAGTCTTGTACCGTAAGTAGACTTGATGTGGTCCCATTTAAATTGTGTTCTGAGGTTACGGCAGGTACTAAAGAAGGTTGGATCTTGACTATCATTGGAGGGATGCCGAGTTGAACTTGGGTTTGAGGGGAGGTTTGTTATGGTGCAAACCAAAGTCCAACATCAGATTATTGAACGGGTCGACTAATGTATTTAGTCGAATATTCCATAGTATTTTGGAGTATGTGGGCAGAGTTAGAGCTTCTCTCACCGAAGAATTGGTTTGAAGTTGTCGAAAAGGACGCGTTTGATTGTGGCTCGGGTTTGGTTGATGGTTTGTTCAATAAAGCGAGCGGTTTTCTTCAGGGTGATCAATTAGGAATCTTTAGGTGATGGTAGAAGTAGATAATCTTGTAAGTCCTGGAACTTGAGCTTTCTAGAGGGTGTCGAGAATTCGATGGGAGTTTGCTAACCGATGGAAGTACTGAGCTAGTGGGAGTTTGACGACTAATGGGGGTTATGGAGACGGGTATGCAACGTGGGTCTCTGGTATTTACATGATTAGTGTGTATGACACTAGGGTACTTGGATGACGCAATATACCCTCGAATGGCAAAGAGATTTGCAACTGATCGGCGAAACGAACCAGATTCTTCCCGAATAGCCGCGGTTTTATTTCTTACTCGTACAGTGGGAGCGTGCTTGGGATGAGAAGATAGGGTTTGTGAAATTCTTAGCTATGAGGAGGTCAGTGTACCAGCGAGAAAGCGGAAAGTTGAAAAGGTGGTAGATTTCGAGGTTGTTCTCACTGGAGCCTTGATGAAGAGTCTACGAGGACGTCTGTTGGATATTATGATTGCTGGTAAAAGGAAATCATTGATAGACGGAAAATTCTGTACGAAGGTGATCATTGACATGTGGGTTCGAGATTGGACATGTCTAGAGTGATCAATGAGGCGGTGTAGTCTCGTGAAGAATCCTATAATTGAAGAGTTGCATACTTTAATTGGCCTTCTGGTGTAAGAAGATGATCTTCGAGTAAGAAGATGATCTTCTGTAAGAAGGTGATCTTCGTGTAAGACAATGATGGTGCAAGAAACCGAGATGAACCATGAATCCATGATAGTAACTGGAGATCGGGAGTTGCTATAGGTGTTTGAAAAACATTGACAGTTGAGGTAATTATTGGTTTCTAGTTCCGATAAGTAGTGTTGAAGACCTTATATCGAAAGTCTACTCATTCGACGTATGTGATGAGTGTGCGTGTCCCAAATGGAGTTTGGCGGTATAATGGTGGTTTAACGTTCTTGGTTGGAATGGAGATTGATGTTCGGGTTTGTTCAAAATCTTTAAGTGGGAGATTGTTGAGTAGTAAAGAGTTTGCTCAAAGTCTTCAAGTGGGAGATTGTTGAAGGTGTGAATAATTTGATCAAAGGAACAAGAATTCGGGTATGACTTGGTGAATAAGTCGTAGGAATTTTGTTGCCTTATTTATTTCTTCTAGAAGGATAAAGCATTGGAACAAAAAAAAAGGAAACAAGATAGAAATAGTTTGGAGATTATGTCAAACTTGGAAGACAAGTTTATCAATGAAACAAGGAGTTATTTATTTATGGAATGTTTCTTGTACTTGAAGGCCAAGTTAAACTTGTGCAACAAGGTTGTAGGTTTAATGCTTCCCCTATAAATAGACCTCTAACCTCATTGTAATGATGTGCACAATAATACAAGAAAATCTTTGGTCTGCGCCCGTGGAGTAAACATTTTTTCGCGTTTTGGAGTTGGGATATAACAAAGTTAAATACCCGTGTCGTTTGTTCTTTATTTATCATCATGCTTTAATTATTCGTTTGTCATTCGTGAGTGTATTAATTAGTATAAACTAGTTATTGAACCCTCGCTTCGCGCCGGGGGTTCGATTTTTAATGTATTTTATTGCGTTTAGTAAAATTATTTTGTGGCTAACGATGATGTCGTTGAAGCGCAACTCGAGTCGAACTAAAAGGTATAACCCGTGAGAGATTTAAAGTATTTTAAATTAACAATATATGTGCATCTCCGCGATTCGCTATGGAATTGTCGACTTTTAAAAATTTAACGCAAAATCAACGTGTATGAAAAGTACCCCAAATATTTAGCGTTTTTTAAAAAGCGTCCGTTTTGCGTATAGCTAGTGACATTGTGTTCCTAAAATTATTTCGAGTTTAACGATGGTGTCGGAAAAATTTAACTCGTTGCGAGCGAGAAGATATGACCCGTTGAATATTTGGGTGGAGTTTATTTAATATTTTTTATGAAAATGGTTATTTGACACTTTACCCCTTGTTTGGAGGGTCGATTTGAATTTTTCAAAAAAATATGGGGGCCTTTGTTGGTAAAAAGAAATTTAGTTAAATTTCTTTTTTTAAAAGTGTAAAGTCGAAAATGACCCTATACTATTCATAACTTTTGGTTTTTTTTAAAAGTGTAAAGTCGAAAATGACTCTGATATTATAACTAAATTTCTTTTTTTAAAAGTGTAAAGTCGAAAATGACCCTGATACTATTCATAACTTTTGGTTTTTTTAAAAGTGTAAAGTCGAAAATGACCCTGATACTATTCATAACTTTTGATGGTTAGTTAATATGTAAATGTAAATGTAAATTACTTGTCTAGATTGGGGTCCTAAATTCCTAATGCTCTTAAAATAATATCTTTAAATTAATTCCATTTGTCAAATGTGGCAATTAGTAGTGGTTACTGAAAAATTGGTCAATTTTTTCTATTTAAAGCAAGAAATATATTTTACCATCTTAAAGCACATACTCACACACTTCCCATCACATACACCATACCACATCATTTTCTTCTCTCTCGTCTATTATTGGTCAGCAAGCTGATAGATTACGACTATTCATTCAATTCTATCAAAAAATCTCTCAATTTTGCTTACCAACAACAGGTAAACACCAACAACTCACCATCTCCTATACGTTGATTGTATAACTGTACTTTCTTATTCTTATTTCATCAAGATATAAGTATAGTTTTTCATCTTTCTTGCTTATGTCTAATAGGGTTTCTAGGTTTGCTTTATGCTTGTTGGACTTTTTAGGTTAGATCTAAAATATCAACTATATCTAGCAGCTAAAACCTCTTTCAATATTATGTACTAGCGTTTTCATGTGAATTAGGTATATGAATTTAACCTAACCTAATACTTTTTTCTTTTTCTTTAGTAAACATGTTACTATTGCATGTTCGTCAAGATAGGATTATGATTGATAAGGTTATAACTAGTTTGTTATTTGTGGGTAAGATCTAAAAGATCAAATATAGTGATAAAAATCTTTCTTTGTTTATAGCAAACTACACTATTTGGTTTTTTGTTTTGTGTTGTTGTAGAAGTGATTTTAATGGCGAGAGAGAAGATAAAGATAAAGAAAATCGATAATATAACAGCAAGACAAGTGACATTCTCAAAAAGAAGAAGAGGGCTTCTCAAGAAAGCGCAAGAACTCGCTGTTCTTTGCGATGCCGATGTAGCTCTCATCATCTTCTCCGCTACCGGAAAACTCTTCGAGTTTGCAAGTTCTAGGTAACTTTATATATTTGTTGATGTATGAGCTAATTAAGTCACTCTATATACATTAGTTTAAGTTACATTAGTTTAAGTTACTTTTGGGGTTCCAAAATTTATGTGTGTTAACACTAAAATTAGGCATTAAAGGGGTTCAGTATGTATAGTAGATATATGCTTCTTAATTTATAAGATATATTAAGAATCAAGATAAATAAGCATAAAATCATGTTGTGCATTTCTGTTTAGGGGAAGAACACTTGTCTACATGACACTAATTAGTTTGGAACGTATATACTAAAAAATCTGTTATATATCCGAGGATGACGAGTTTTTTTTTTTTTTTTTTTTTAAATGCTTAATTGGGGTTTATCTCCGTAACCATTTCTGACCTTTTACTTGGCCACCATATGATGTACTCTACATGACACTAAATTAATTAATAGAGTTCATGATGAAACTGTCTCATTACATAATGATGAGATGATATTGCCTCTATACAACTAGCTCATGAAATTGAAAGTGTTGTATAGTATTCCGGTGCGACGACATAATCCATTTAGTTTTATGCAATTAGGCGGTTAAAAATGTAACTGTAAATTAGATAATGGAACATTAAGCCTCAAATGGAGGCTTAATGGAATATTTTCCATTTAGTTTTATGAATGCTTGAACATGCAATTTTTATGATTATATTTGTGTGTTGAATAAAAATACATATGAACATCACAATTAAGCCTCTCTTGTTTTTCGCAGCGCACCAGATATGAGTAGTATGTAAGTATAACATGTTAATTGACATGTATTCATTCATCATAATTTAATTAGTAGATATTTGATTAAATTGTAAACCTTAAACCATCAAAGTTTTCACTACTTTATTCTTTAATCATTATTGGACTTGAAGGTGACTTGCTCTAGAGATCATTAAAATCAGTTTATATTACTTTTCTTTGTAATAAATGTTTGAAATTTGTATGTGGTTTTTATTTATGTAAGTTTGTAAAATTCAATATAGATGTAATGAATTGGAATTGAGTTTAAAATTGTGTACTTTTTGAAGCATGCAGGAAATGCTAGAAAAGTATAAGAACCATTCCAAATATAATCTGCTGGATCAGGCAATTAAACAACATTCTCTCGATTTTCAGGTTTAAATTTCACTTTCTGTGTATTAGGTCAAATAATCGATACGTTACGACTTCGTTAAAACACACAAAATCAGTATGCTATTTTAAAACTGAATCAATTCTGAGTATACATATATATCATGAGCAAGTTCACATATTTAGTAAATGATATAAATTGGTTTTTACCTGCATTTTGTTCACTTGAAACTTAAACATCATTTTATCTTCCAGTAGAAATTAAAAGAGCACTTGATAATTTAAGTTTGTTAATTATGTACATAATATATAGCTGGTCGAAAGAGATGAAGTAAGATTATGCGAAGAAGAGATCAACAATAAGGATCAAGAACTAAGGTATGTATTAATCAGTTACAAACATCTCCAACGACATCAACTCACTAATTAACGAGTTGAGGGATTACAAATTACTAACGTCGTTAATTACATATAATTAAGCAGGCAATTACGAGGCCAGGATCTTCAGGGATTGACCATATACGAACTTGAAAATTTGGAGGCGTTACTCCAGGGAGGCCTAAATCGCGTGCTTAGAACCAAAGTATACCATATATAAAGCGTGATTACAGAAACACTTCCACATGTAAACTAAACCTATAATTCTTAATACATCTCTCTTGATATTTTTGTTTCAGGATGAAAAATTGGGTAGTGAGATATCCAGTCTTCAAGAGAAGGTTAGTATTCTTCTGATTTTGCAGTTGCAATTCGTAGGTTCTATATATATTTTCTAGTTGGCGGATTGCCATTACAAAGATAAAAGATAACCG
The DNA here is from genome assembly GCF_046630445.1 of Rutidosis leptorrhynchoides. NCBI lineage: Eukaryota > Viridiplantae > Streptophyta > Magnoliopsida > Asterales > Asteraceae > Rutidosis > Rutidosis leptorrhynchoides. The sequence continues at coordinate 559,744,491 of NC_092334.1, read as the reverse complement.
CCAATGACACACGCAGACGATGTCGTCTGTAAAGTCTTCACCGACAACGTGTGGTCGTAAAGAAGTCGTTGGAAAAACATGGTCGGAAGAATATTTTACCGAGGGCAACTTTTGTTTATTCCGACACAATGTGGGGCCCACGTTGACTGACATAGTCAAAGGTGGAGATATATTAGTCCGACGACGTCGTCGGACTATTTTCGTTTATTTAATTAGTTATTTGCCGATGACATGTCATCGAAATTTTTATTTATTTATTACTTATTTCACGGACGACATGTCGATCATTAGACTACGTGAAAGACTTTTTTGTATGGTATATATGCTTCTGATTAGTTTTTTTTCCCACAGCAAATTTATTAACATGCTTTTGATTAGTTAACATGAAAATCAAAGAGAAAGTGTGCTAATACTTACACTTTTGTGTATTTTTTTCTCTAAAATCATGCAGGGTGCTAGGTTGATGGAAGAGAACAAACTACTTAAGCAAAAAGCAAGACTAATAATTAACTTAATTATTTTTTTTAGTAGATGTTTATATACTTAAATTTGTTACGGAGTATTAAATGTTTTAATTTCTTTTATATCAACATATAGGTGGTGATGATGATTTCAAACGGAAAGCAGCCGGAAGCAATGCCTTTAGATTTGGATAACTTGATAAACATCCATGAAGAACACGGTCAATCATCCGAATCTGTAACTACTAATAACGTGTACAGTTGCAATAGCGGTCCTCCCACTGAGGATGATTGCTCAGACACTTCGCTAAAACTAGGGTGAGCTTGTTGCACTTTTTAGTGTTTCTTAATCACCATGAACTTATTTTGGTAAAATCACCTCAATATCTTTTTCAAAACAATTAAACTAAAAAACAAAGTTGGAGATAATCGGTTAATGGTGTCCTGCATAGGAAATTGAAAGAAACAAATGTGTAGGGGAACCTCCATCTACCACCGATTAGTTTTAAGATACTAGAGAACTCGTGCGCTTATATGTTGGACCTCTTGTTGGGCTAAAAAATGATCCTTTAAATAGCGGGTTCAAACCGAGATGACTGTGTGTAGGATCGTTTAAAGTCCACCACCATGTACAACATATAACCTTAAGAGTTCCCTAGTACTCTAAAACCAATTGGTGATAGAGGGAGGTTCCCATAAGTTTATATATGCACATTTGTTTCTTTCACTTTCCGATGTAGGACACAATGAATCGATTAGCTCCAACAATCACCCCCTTAATCGATTCATTCCACGCTACTTCCACGGACACGTTCAATACCATCTCGACTCTTCCCGGACACCCGACCTCCTCCTCGGTCACGTCCATAGTCATCTCGGTTTGAACCTCCGCTACCATTCTGCACCGTCCACACATCTAGGCTATAACCAGCCTCGGATACCATTTGTAGGATCGTTTAAGGTCCACCACCATGTACAACATATAACCTTAAGAGTTCCCTAGTACTCTAAAACCAATTGGTGATAGAGGGAGGTTCCCATAAGTTTATATATGCACATTTGTTTCTTTCACTTTCCGATGTAGGACACAATGAATCGATTAGCTCCAACACTGTGGACATGACCGGGACGAGGTCGGGGGCCCGGGAAAGTTCAGATGGTAAAAACGATCCTTCAGTGTCGATTAGGTGATTCTTTCATTAATATATCACCAAAACCTCTTTAAAAATGTAAAGGACTAAAGGCCTTATGGCTTAGCGGTATCGAGGTAACTCATCAATCCCGAGGTTATGAGTTTGAGTTTTGTCGTTGACTGTTAAACGCGTGTGTTTTTGCCGTTTCAAAAAATTAAAGATAAAATAGAAAATTCAAAAGAAACACAATATTTGCAGTAAAGAACAAACACTAGACTTAGTTTGAAGTTTTAGCTTCGTTGGTTTATGTTAATCAAGTGATATGTTTACACGTGTAGCTTCTCACTAGTAAATTTCTTTGCTAATATGTTAACAGAACAACTCATTTGTACAATATCTTGAATATTTTGATTGATGATGTATCAGGTTACCATTCAGCTAATGTCAGCCCGAAGACTGATGTAGTTTTCAAGCGACAAAAATGTGTTGAATCTTAATAATAATTCCAGGTTTGGAGCATATTTGCTGCCAAATATATTGTTGGTGAGTTATCTTTATTTCTTCAATAAGTTGCTTTTATTTAACCCCAAGATGTTCAAAATACATTTGAATCGTGATATGTATGGTGCTGTAAATGTTCAATGGGACTGGTTGTAAAATGGACATGATCATTGATCAATATTAGCATTCCAGATTCATGTTAATGAAACATAAACTTAGAGACAACATACATGGACATAATTGAAATGCCATATAAATACTCGTATATTAGAGGTTTAGCTATATCATTTTTTTTTGGGAACGACAAATTTTACTAAAGTAAAAAACGGCTCCCTAGTAAGGTACTAGGAAAACCGAAAAACGATTACAACGAGATTACAAAGGCTTTATAAGCCAAGCGTTCCAAGAGACGTTGGATTTACCTCTATTTCTAATCCAAGTAAGAGAAAAATTGTGAATCGTATCAAATACCAAGTTCTTCTTCGCTTCCGGCGGGTTGAATATTTATTGCCAAATTTCGTGTCTTCCAAATGTGCCATAGTAAACGAGTAACAATCACGTACAAAATGTTCTTGTTGTCCACACTAGCTCTCCAGTCTTGAAACTATAAAAACTATGCGGACCACTCGTTGAACTGTGGAAGAGAAATTGTAGCCATAACCTTGTCTTGTGCCAAAGAGCAAAAGGGCACTAAAAAAAACATGTTAAAAGTGATGAAGAATCCAATATTAGTTTTTTTTAGAGCTTCGAATATGGACATTGGTCAAGCATAGATTAGGTCCAAGTGGTTCGATCTAAACTTATCAACGAAAGTAGGGGGTTTAAGAGTCTTTCGAGTTTAACTCTCCGGTCTGGTGCACCGTGAATAACCCCATTGTAATATAAATATCTCAGTAGAGGTGGTTAAACGCCGACCCACCATCGTCTAGTTAGCCATTATCGATGGCCCACGGGAAGGTATTAGGATTTATGTTCATGGAACGTTACATGTAACTGTTAGCGTGGCTCTGAGCTGTTTGGGATTTCGATGGCGCGGGTTGAATACTTGAAGATGAAGATGATGATAGAAAATAGTTGTGTGTTATATCACGTACACGATCCCCCTCTCTATTGTAAGGTTTTGAGACCTCATTTATAGTTGAGCCTTTTTGTTTGTAGTGACATGTAATCGGACAAGGAGGACATTGTCCTTTCTAAATCGCACCACCATGTCCATGAAGCTGTAAAAGCAAAGATGGTCTCTAGTACGATCTGTCAGTTGTCCTTACTACTTATCCGACCGCTACCTGGTGTAGGGATCGTGCCGACCATCTGCAATGTCTTTTTGCCACGTTGTGTACTGTATGTACTTGTCATCCGTTTATATGGCGCTAGTAGTGTTGCGTAGGACATGTAACGCGCATGCATAAGGTGGTTGTTTACACCGGCGCCATTGTCGGTCATGCTTATCTTTGTCAAACCGTTGATCAAACCACGAAAGACATGTATGTAGCACGCGTAATGCGATGTACGAGACATGCGAGTATGCGTATCATTAGACATGTTTTGAACTAACATACTGCTTAGAATGCATATTGATCATCAATAACTTTCCTAAACGACGATGATTTTTCTTTCCATGGTGCTTGTTATTTTTTTGAATATTCAACCAAAAGGAGAAATATATTGACATTTCAAGATCAGAAGAAGATGATGATATTTATGAAAACTATGTTTCCCGTGGACAATTACCCGTGTTTAATCCTTGCATTTTTTAAGGCAAGTTGTTGGCATCGAATACTCTCATTTGCCACGCACGCACGTGCTTTCGGGCGGAAACCCTAACCACATTACAGGGATCCGAACCGCACGCTATTAAGATATTAGATGTCAAGAAATTTCGGAGATCATAAAAAATACAAATGGAATGTGTCAACTATGGACGAAAAAGAAGTCGAGCGGCAATGGAACATTTAGGTGTAGTTGAAAGGTCAGATAGAGATGGTTGTTAGATGATGATGGAGAATTTGGGTATGTTTGCTTAGATTGAGCTTTGTTGAAGAAGATGTTTAATCAGGAAGGGTATTGATAATTTTAAGGTTGTCAAAAATTAAGTGTGTGTGATGTAACATACTTCTGATCACATTCGGTTATACCCGATTTACTTAGTCGAGGGACATCAAGATATGGTGAGGTCAAATATGATGGCCAAACATCTAAAATGCAATGAAACGATCGTTTTAAGTGCATTTTAAGGTTAAACATAACATCTTAAGTAGTATCTTCCAATAGATTTAATATCACTAGCGGGCTGCGTTGCACGATTTGTCTCAAATCTCAATATTTCAAAATTCATTTTAACTTGATATTAGTTCCATTCTACATGTATTTAAGCATGCTTTTTTGAATATGTATTTGCAAAAAAAATTGTACATTTAAGTATTGTGTTATAATGCATGTGATCATATGTCTGTCTCATATGTATATATGTATCATTTGTTATAATAATATTTTCATTCGAAACAAAATTTTCAAATGATTACATAGAGCAATGAAACTTTAAAAATAAATTTGAGTCAAATTTGCACACAATTGTCCACTATCTATACAATATCAACTTAAACAACAAAACAATCAACTATATTTCATACATTCACTTTTGATATTAGCATCACCTTATAAGGTTATTTTCAACATTAAATAATAAACATCACAAATGAATAATGTACGATATAGTGCATAACAGTTCCATGTACATATATTTTGTTCTAATTATATATCCATAAAAGACTATGCTAAAAAGGATTATTTCATAATCTTGATATAAAATAAATGTCGTTACAAAATCTTGTTTATTATTTTCCATTATAAATAGTAGTAATCAATAAATACTACATACTTAGGATCCTTCATGTGATAATAAGCCCAAGAACATAGTATTGTATAAATCATAAAGACATAAACCTATTGATACACATAGAAAACATGATGTATGACTTTGCAATTGATAAGTTTTTAATAATCATTCATGATTTTTAATGCAATAATACTAACAATAAAATGAACCTAGTACTTCCATATCATTAGATGACTAATAATAATAATCATAATATAAACATTAAAAATACTAAAATTGTGAGGTGACACAAAAATCAAAAGATAAAAAAATCTCAAGATACATGTAGACAAATCAACGAATCATCTAATAAGATACATTATATGTAAGAAATTCAAAATAAGTTGAATATACAAATACAAATATACAATATAATAATCATAATATTAACATTTGAAAAGGATTTTCGGAAGGATCAATCCAACATAAAGCCAACCACGTTTCGTCTTGGCTTGTCCACGCTTTACATGTTTTTTGAAATCGGTGCTTCTTCGATAGCTACAAAAACAAACAAACATATATTATATTTAATAATATATATATATATATATATATATATATATATATATATATATATATATATATATATATATATATATATATATATATATATATATATATATATATTTTCGAATACATTTATATAATAATAAAGATAAAGATGAAGTTATAAAAAAACTCATCATACGTGTAGATATATCAACGAATCGTCTAATAAGATACATGACATATAAGAAATTCAAAATAACTTAAATATACAAATGCAAATATAGAATATAATAATCAGAATATTAACTTAAAAATAATAAAATTGCGAGATAAAATAAAAAGGGGACACGGTGGTGGAAAAAATAAAAGCTAAATTATCGGATTGGAGAGCCAAAACTTTGTCATTTGGTGGACGCGTTACTCTCATAAAGTCGGTGCTTAGTAGTATTCCGTTGTACTCGTTTTCCCTATTCCGCGCTCCTTCATGTGTCATTAACTTACTCGAAGGTTTGAGACGTAATTTTTTTTGGGGCGGGACGGGTAATACTAAAAAAATTTCTTAGGTTAAATGGGAATCAATTCTTTGTCCTTATGAGTCGGGTGGGTTGGGTATTGGAACTTTAAAAGCTAAAAATTTGGCCCTACTTGGAAAATGGCGGTGGAGATTTCGTACGGAGGAGAACGCTTTTTAGGTTAAGATAGTGAAAAGTATCTACGGGCGGGACGGGGGTTTGGGAGGGGGGGGGGGGTCGAACCTACTTCAAACAACTTTGGCGGGTCAATTTGGAGAGGTATCATAAACATCAATCGTGACTTCACGAAATTGAACTTAGATTTGACTAATTCGTTTGTTAAAGTTGTATGTGATGGCGAGGACACTCTTTTCTGGTCGGATATGTGGATTGGAAATCAACCACTTTGAGACAGGTTTGGAAGGTTGTTTAGATTGGATCGTTGTCCACAGGCACGGGTCAAAGACAGAATGGTAAAACAAGGTGATTCATGGAATTTTAGGTGGGATTGGATCCAACAACCGCATGGCAGAACAACATCAGAATGGCAGTCGCTGATCGAGTTGTTCTCTGACTTTCGGTTCGGCAACAATTCGAAAGATACATGGACATGGTTACCACACCACTATGGTATTTTTTACACGAAATTGTTAACGTGTATGCTTAATGATAGGATCCTGGCAGAACATATGCAACAAGAAGAGACGATCCGCAACAATCTTCTTCCACAGAAAATCGGTATTCTCATGTGGCGAGCTTCAAAAAACAGACTCCCGGTTTGAACCGAACTAGATAAAAGGGGGATCGACCTTGACTCACTTAGATGCCCACTGTGCAACAATGATATAGAGGATCGAGACACTCGCTCTTAAACTGTTCGTACGCTAAAGACATTTGGAATAGGGTTTTCAGCTGGCTAAAAATTCACAGCTCGAACCCTCCTACTCTAAGCGACATACTTCTCGGGAAAGTTCATTCGAGCACGTCGGCGTCGCGGAAATACACCCAGGCTTGCTTATG